>NW_026931404.1:0-47662 GCF_032062105.1 Saccostrea cuccullata | reverse complement strand
AGTATTTTTACTATTGTTGAAATAATTTAAAATGCTTCAGTATTTTTTGCGGACGCCCGGTGCATTTCACCATTCTTTACTTGTGTATGTATGATCTTCACTACCATGCAAAACATGTTGAGAGGAAAAACATATCTACGACATTGTTGTGCTAGTTAAAAAGGAATACTGAAAATAATTGCCCAAAATATTTCTGCTATTTCAATGATTAATAATTCAAGAGTCCAAGAAAGAAAATACAGCATTAATATCAAGTATTAATAAATCTTCATGAAGGTATACATCATTATTTTATTCTGTTTTTATTTAGTCTTCATTAAGAATCGGCAACACAGCTGAGACACATCTTTACATAAACTATTTAATCCTAGTTCCCTACTTCAAGTATTACACCGTTTGCTTAACATTTCATCAGCCCTATTTCTGTCCATTGCTACGAACGTTAATTAAGGTTTTAGCATTTTTCGCCATATCCTGCACACTACACGCACAGTTTTAGCGCTCAATACATGTATTCCGAGAAATAAGTTTTACTATTTGAGTGGATTCGTTGAAAACACATCCACCACATGCTCTACATGTCTGTACAGCCACAAACTGCCCTTCCTTTCGATTTATGTACAACACAAGTATATAAATTAAAAAAAAAACGGCCTTGAATGCATTCCAGTCTGTTACTAATTGATACTTAGATGCGAAAATCAACTTCACTGATAAATCTCAGCATGGTGCAAGATGTTAATAGAAAGGCTTGTTTTAGTGACATTGCCTGAAATAATTGTCTAGAAGAAAAAATGATTATAGTTTATATGGATATATAGAACGTACCATATTATGTAAGTAGTACTTTGTAAATCAATTTTATGTGATTTCTTTTATTGAGTAACTCACTTCCAGTTTGAGATTTAAAATTTTATCAAAATCCCATCTGAGTCTTAAATCATGTACCGGGTACGTATGAATATTCAATCACTATATTGCATGTACATAATAAATAATATACTGGTTCTATAATTAAGTAATTGCGCCATAGAGGCAGCAATTGTAAGCTACGAGGTACCAAATTAATGTGTACCGACATGATTTAAATGAACTACAATGTATACAGAAGAGCATGATAAGAACAGCTCTTATCTTCTAACTGTGGAACATCCTTAAACCTCACTAATTACCTTCTATTATTAGAAATGCACGTAACGCAGCATTACACTAAGTAGCAGACAGAGAGTCAGGGATTTCCAGTTGCATATTTTTAGAATAACAAGTGGAGTTATCTAACTTGCTTATAGTGGCGCTGGATCCAGGACGGAAGTAGATTTACGCTGACAGAAAGCGCTGTGCGCTGCGCTTAGCGCTTAAAAATGAAAGAGTTGACATGATTTCAAACCCATTTAGGCGGAAGCCGCCTATTACATTTGCTTTATTGACCTTTTGACCTCTCAAGATGTTTGCCCCGTTTCATGGTACTCCAAACGGATGTATCTTAAACTAAGGGCAGACAACCCGCTAAATCATATTTGACCCCCTTCCCCATCTTTATCGTTTTTATCAAATCAAAAAGCGTGTGTTATGGCGAATTTTTTAAAAACAATTTATTTTGATTAATGTAAAAAAGTCAAATAAAAATAATAGCCTAATAATAGAACGAATAGTTATTTTAGTACTCCTGATACGTTTGAGAGAAGGACGAACGAAAACACATAAACAAATCGGGTTCAACATTTGATTAACACGGGGTCCTGAAGCGATCTGTAGAAATACTACGAGGGACAAAATAGTTCAAGTAGGTAATTATGTTTCTGAATTAATGACATGTACATTGCTACTGAGGAACTAATCTTTTCATTAATCTTGTATAAGATAGAAGAAAAAAGGTATGTAACCCCTTTTATCAATTGTTTATTTACATATATGTACTACATTCGCGTAATAATCTAACAATTCAGCGTGAAATTACTGTAAACAAACCCACGTGGAGCATAAATAATAACAATGGTTAATTGGATCTTTTCAAAATAAGCAAGGTAACTCACGCTGTGTGATTAGCCTATTTCTTATTGTCACCCTTATCTTTTATAGTTTAAACTTGAAAATGTCGCCTTCCTATGCAGGCATGCTTTAGATATCGTAATATGATATCTGTTATGGTCGGGTCTTATCGAATGAACTGGTACTCTATAATTACTATGATTACATGCCTGGGAGAAATTATTTGAGGAATTATCATGCCGAGTTTGTGTATACATTTATATATCCTTTTCGCATTTAATGAAAATACATGTATGTTGAAGGATGTACCAGAACTGGAATTGAACAGAAATTAAGACGCAAGTATAAGAAATATATTATATTTTAGTCTGTATAGATGTGTCCATACGGAGGAAGCTGACAGAAAGTGGGATATAATTAAGATTGCATTGTGAATTTGCTTTGTGTCACCTCTAAACTGCAGAAGAAAACTCAACTCAGCACAAACAGAAACACTTTTCTGAAGGTGAGTACATCAATCATTATATTTCAAGTGGAAACATTTTTCATATGTTACATGTATGATACATATTTTTTTTGATAGCATAACAAAATTAATGTTTTTGTTATAATGGCAAAAATGAACCGAAGACTATTTTTTAAAATATATATTGAAATTTCTTATTTTTGTTGACTTGCGTATTTTCTTTTCATTTTTTTAAATACATGCAAATACACCATTACTTATAATAGCAGGCTTTTGAGAGAGAAAAAAAAATACAAAAAAAATTAATAGGGAAGTAAAATCGATCAATATTTAATAACCGTTTACTCTGACTTTTTTCCCAACTAAATACACAGTTACACGGTAAAATGTAGATAAAAGTTTGAGCTTGAGCCTAGTTTAGCTCCGTGCTAACCCACAAATCAAATAAAACACAAATGCACAATACACGCAAAAATTACAAAAGGTTGTTTTAATTGGATTTATTTGACAAACTCCTTTGTACACAGGTAGGTTATTAGCGAAAGAGAGGGGACGGATGTTGTTGGTCAGGATCGCTAGTCTTATATCATTTTTTGGTTGTTTCCAGTATACAGCAGTTTTGAATCTCTCGTTATTTTTATATACCCACTTCACTCTTGAAGTGGGCATAGTGGCATTAATTTCTATGCATGTCAGATTTCTCTGAATGAATGAATGAATGTAGGTCAAGGCGAAAACGGATGTTTTACAGCTAGGTGTAGATGAAGACATGCTTATAACCATTTGCATGTTTTAGTTATAATTGATTAGTTTTTGATAAAAATGTGTACCTATATGAAATAATATACATCCGAGTAACCGAGTAAATATTTTCAGTATTCGATACTTGGACGTTCGATGGAGTACCCGATAAAGTTGACTTCCCTAGAAAAATAAATTAAAATATATCTTAAATGGTTATTTGAAGTCCTTGATTTCATTTATTGAAAGTCGGATACATTGTAAAATAATTTTTGTCAAATATGTATTATGAGATATTCTTTTTTTTTCAATTATACAGTTTGTAGAAATTCTACCAAGAGTCAGTTGTGAGGGAAATGGTGTAGATAATCTCCAGAAAAGCTAGATATCACCACTGATATTGGGATGTATGTACCAATATTTTACAATCATCAAGAACAAATTTACCACAGGAATAAAAATAAAATTGTCTGGCGTTCAAGGACCTTCCAAGGTAGAAGCTCTCCAGAAAAAAATATTCCATTTATTGTGGACATCATGACACAGGGTTCACCTGTCATCAGCATTAGAGACTTATGATTTGTTCTACCTGGGCCATTTCGCAGGTATGTTAAAGGAACTTGGACACAGATTTGAAGTTATTATTTTCTCTATAATATTACGACTTATATATTTTAATAGAGATTGTTCTATCTGACGTATCCGTATAAGTATCCGTATATCTGTATCCGTATCGAGATATGAAACACATCTCATCCCTGATGTTTAAACAATCTGGTTACATTTCATTAGTTTTATGTTTGATTTTTAACCTTATTCACTAAAAAATGATATGTAGTGTGATATTTTTAATAAAAAAAAATCAATTGCTGTATAAACCTTATGCATCATGTTTTTTGGGGGAGGGGGGGTAAAGTTTAAAAATAAAATTAGAAAAACAAGCATGATTTTAATTATTTAAATGTGTAGAAAATTGTTAGAAAATCTCTCTCTCTCTCTCTCTCTCTCTCTCTTAGGGTATTCATTCTTCATTTTAAAATTAACATTTATAAGAATTTTACACGACATATCCCCAATAATATATAATTATATATAAAGTTAAACCTCTTTATCTCAAACTTGTAAATTAATTGTAAAAACATGTAATTGTACATTAACTGGGAAAGATTTAACCATATTGCAAAACAAATGTGTATGGGGGATTTACTGAAAACGTCTCATCCTCTTTTCCTTTTTATCATCTTCTATGCCATTCATTATCACGTATTTGATGGTCATAGTTCTCCAGAAAAAAATTGGATATCTGGTAATTCTGGGGCGGTTTGAATACACTCCCTAAATTGTAGATCGATAGCCGTATCATGGGCGGCGCAGGCAAACAGTGGGAGGAGTTAATTGAAAGGGGGGGGGGCTAAACCAACAAAAAAAGTAAACCCCACTTTTAAATGTCTATATTATGTCTATCGCAAGAAAGTGTCCCCCCCCCCCCCGTTCTGACGCCTATGCGTATCCACGGTTTCAAGGAGCTTACATTGAGAATTGAATATGTACAATTTCCGACAGTGTTGCGATTAAACGCAGTATATGTATTACTCGATTGATTTAACACTTGTCGATAAAGGGGAAGAAAAATAAATGTTAGGTTATGATGTATCTTCGTTTCTTAAACTATTCTATTTGCATATTAACTTCTTTTTAAGAAAGTTACATGATCGAGTTTATAGTGAACAAAGCAAGCTCTGAAAAACTTTGATACATGTATTTCATCACTGTAATTTTTCTTTAAATGAGGGATTTTTTTTTCTTGGCTACATTGAAGCAGTTCCTTCTCTTCAATTCTTTAATTTGTGTACAATGATCTCGGTCTCGGCCAAATTGTATATTTCAAAAAAGAAAGTCGGCTAAAAAAAGAAGAAAATTAGTACGATGGACAAGTAGACTTAGCAAAATAAGACGTATTATTTTGAAAATTTTGAGCCATATTTATTTTGATCTTAGCATAAAAAGAGAGTTGAGATAATATTTATTGAATACCATACTCTGAAATAGTTTTTAAGTCAAACCACAGATGATGTTAATGAATGAAAGTCAAAAGACGTTATCAAATGTTGTGTGTGCACATGGTGAGGCACAGACGCCGGAACTGGGGAGGGGGGGCTGCAGGCGAAGGATAAGCTCCCTTTCCACTTTTTACAGGCATGTTGTATTGCAGTCAAAGAAGAGTAAGTGGTAGTGTTAAAAAAATGGCAAAGAAAAAAGTTCGACCCCCTCCCACCCCACCCCACCCCCAACCCCCACCCCACACACAAAATAGTGTTTAAGTACTTTTTTTTGCATGTGAGGGTTTTTCAGGGCTTATATTTTTTCTCTTCAATTAGCCCCCCTCCCTACTTTCAATTTGCTTCTGACGCCAATATGAGGGGAGGGGAAAGGAGGGAGTTGAACAGGCTCTTCAATACATATACTCAATACTTGTAACGGTCCTGAAGCGAATTATGAAATCAGTTTGAAAAGTCTCTTTAAAAACGGCTACAGTGTTTTATCAATAGCGTTGATGATAATGTATTTTGTATTTCAGTGTGTGTGTGTGTGTGTGTGTGTGTGGGGGGGGGGTTATACCGTTATACCGTGTAAAGGTATATGACAAATTCAGAATATATCAATAAAATATCCTGATATTAAGCGAGAGGAAAAAGAGAAAGGGGATTTCCTACAAATATTTTGAAACAAAATGAATTTAATTTTAAAACAAAATAATTAAAATGAAATATTTTATACTTGAATTCATTTTCTTTTATTTTTTAATAAATATTTTTGTACGAAATGATAGAGGTTTACAGCAGTTTAGTATTTTTAATAGAAAAATTGCCATTTGCTATTTTCCAATGCATGACTGTGGCTTATTTAACCACAAACAGAGATGGAAATTGTATTAAATGGTTGAGACATGGGGATCGAGATGCCTTTCATATCTAGATACGGATACGGATACGTATACGGATACGTCAGATAGAACAATCTCTAATAGCATTTCACATAAAAATTAATTAAAAATCTTATTTCGTTTAAAAGATAGTGACATTTCAAAATTTTCGGCGGGTTTGATTGACATATCCTTGCACTCTCACAAATTTAAATTCATTCTTAATCTTTAGGAAAAGTGGCAATCTCGTTTTGTATAAATGAAAATATTAATACTATAATCCAGAAAATTCAGAGTAGACACGTTCGAGAGCAAAACAAACACACAATATATTGTCAGTCCGTGTAGTTGTGGTAAGCAGACTGTGACGATTGAACGCACCCGGTGAATTCTAAATATAACAATAACGGAACTCTAGCCCTGTTTACAAAAACTGTGTACATAACACGAGTGTGCTCGAATTGCTATACTCTGTATGCATCACTTAGTTCGGAATGACGATACTTGTGAAGATGTTTTGCTTTCTAACATTTCTACTCTGAATAAAATTATTTTTCTTGATAAAAGTTTTAATATTTCTCATTAAAACATGAAAATTGCCACTTTTCCTAAGGATTAAGAATAAAGTTAAAATTTGTGAAAGTGCAAGGATGTGTCAATCAAACCCGCCAAAAAATTTAAAGTTTTAATAACTTTTAAATGAAATAAGATTTTTAATTAATTTTTGTGTGAAATGCTATTAAAATATATAATTCGTGATATTATACAGAAAAAATGAGAAAATATTAACTTCAAATCTGTGTCCAAGTACCTTTAAGGAAGTATATAAGTCATTTCTCGGCAAATTTAGACTTTAAAAAAAAGTCTGATAAATTACCAACACCGCCGATAAACGTAAACTGTTATTAACTATTGCAAACAGATAACAGAGTGTCTAACGCAAAGACGTGCACCATCGCCACGGCATCACGTGACTTCTATTAATAGCGAAATTTTCCTTATTAAAAAACCTAACAGAACAACAATACCCCGGACTTAAATAATTTCTTTGAGTGAATAATATAGTTGAAAAACATCTGTTTTGCCTAAAAAATGCTGCTAGACTCCCATTGTCCTGTCAGTAAATTAATTATTCCACACATTCGAACGAACCCGTTTCCTATGTTTTGAATTTTATACACATAAACCGAGATTTTAATGTAAAACCATGCTTAACTAGGGATTCTAGCAGCACTTTCCAAGTTTGTCGGAAGACCATCTTTCCATCTGTACAAATCTTATGTTTTGAAATATCCAGTTTATTGTTGTTCTGTTGCATAATTTTTTTCACGAATGATGGAGGAAAGGCCGACAGAAATACGTATATAAATAGCTGACTGTCTTCGAAATAGAATATAATCGATGAAAATAAAATAGCATACCTGTTTAATTAACTCAATTCCATTTGAATTTCACATAATATCGACAAAACTTCCTTTCAAACTCCATTTTACGTATCTTTGTACACGCCGTCGTTGCCAAATTCTCTATACACGACATGATCAATTCCCAAGTCACATATGACGTCATCGGTGGTAGATTTTATTCAAAATGATAAGATTTTATTCAAAATGATAGATACAGCATAACAAAATAAAAATTTTTTATTTTTTTAATGTTTACTCGTTCCTTTTCATTTTCTAGAGTTGAATTATATCTCTAAATACCAATATTACGAAAACCTGTGTTCTAAAATTGACGTCATCTCGCCTACTATGACGTCATAGTGTTGCACTGATTTTGTCAAGGTATAATATTTTGTATGCTTCCTTATTACCCCTGCGTTGTGTATTGAGTGAAAACAATTCATAGAACCACAAGCACATTCTAAATCTATGTAAGGTCTTCTATGTATGTTGCATCATTATTTATTTAGCTGTTTTATAACAAGACTTTGTTTCATTGGTACCAAAACTTAATACACATAAAAAACAAAAAGCAGTTGAGATATTCATTATTTTCTATAACGCAGTAGTACTCATTTTTGTGTGAAATTTTATATTATCCATTTCTTGTATCCCAAAAACATATCTTACAAATCTTATGTATTGCAACCTGCATTTCAATTTTAACTTGTAATACTTGACAAAAACTAGAGGTACTGTGAGCAATGAGTTAACGAATGGATACCCCCGCCTCCTATATGATTATAATGGAAAAGTCCATGTTTTGTTGCGGTCGGGAAACTCAAAATATGTGTCGGATCAAAAAGGAAAGTAGAAGGTGCACAATGGCAATATGTATTAAAGATTCTGTAAAGGTTTCATTAAATTATACTCAGTGGTATAAGAGGAGTTGCGGATAAGAGATGAGTACCCCAAAGCGTAACAGACAGACGGACGGAAAGCCAATCGTACAGACGGACGGACGGACATACCGATTACAGTATACCCTCCCGCTGTTCAAGCGGGGGGTATTATAAATGTTAAAATGTTCATATTGATATTGACGTCACTTATTCTCATGTCTCCGCTTCAAAAGGGAGACATATTGTTTATTCTTGTTCCTTGATTTCAATACTACAATCCATCAAAATATTTATAACCCCCCTTTAAAATAGATTATGCTTCAAATGTGTCATTAAAGTTTTTGCACATGGGCACTTGCAATCATGCTTCCGCCTATCAGTACTCTCAGTACTTTGATTCCATTTAAAACTATCAGAGTATACAATGTATTTTTACATCGAAGTGCCCGCGGCTCTCTTTCGCCATGTGCATGTAAACGAGTACTAGGCTACAACACTTTAGACACAAAGTTACAGAGCTGGGTGAAACTGTTTGCTATATGACAAAGATGTGAATTATAGTATACGAGGGTTGTAAAATCGTGGACAAAGCGCTTTTCTCAAAAAGTAATGGGCGCACTAAGCTGAAATTTTCAGTAAATGTTTATTCATCATATTTAAGTGTATCATAATGTTTTTGATAATATATTTGCAAAAATAAAGATTTTATTCTGCTTGAATGTGCACAGGGTACGGTCCTACGGCGCACGGTAAAAATAACAAGGTTATTTTAGAGAATATACAAGTATTAAATCGTAATAAAAGTTTTAGATACACAAGATTTTGATGAAAATTGTTCAAATTAAATTCCTTAATCAATTCTGATGTCTTTTTGAAAATTTCAAGCATTTTGGTTAATTTTTGGCAGTTTCCCGAGCATTCGAAATGGGAAAGTGGTAAACACAAAACACGAAAAATGGCGACGTTTGATGACGTTACGGCGCACCGGAGAACAGTTCAGTTAGATAAGGATGTTGTAATGACACCTTAAGAGACTTTAAATGAATACAGAAGAAAGAAAATATGAAAAATATCACCAGATCTTTAAAATATAAATGAAATGGAAGTTTTCTTAGCGAAGTTTTCTTGATCGAGTCCCCAAGTAGAATAAAACATACAGACAGACTGCCATTGTAATAGCAAAAGCCGCTGTCACTGTCGACCGTCGATATGAGATTCTTTGTTAGTTGAATGATGGTGAGAATACTGTCCATAACTGGCTAATAAATCTTCAAGATCACATGAGTGTGTCACATTAGTTCCTTAACTGGTTATAAACACTCACGAATGAAAATCAAAAAAAAATATAGATTTAAGTGGGGCTTATCAAATTTTACATTTAACAAACATGAAACGCGACGCTGTTTTAGACACCTTGACGTTATAATCCGTGCGCCGTAGGGCGAAACAGTACATAACATAAAATATCACAATTTGTTTATTTATGCATATATCTTTTTGAAATTTGCTATGTATATTCAAGATACAGGTACTAACAAGTAGTGAAATTTCCAAGACGCAGTGATTATTATCATTTAAACTAAACAACTTGTCCACGATTTTACCGGACAACCCTCGTATTTGAAAGTAATATTATTTATGAATAATGTTATTTAATATTATAAAAAAATAATAAATGGAGATTAAAAAGAGTGATGGTAAAATAATATGTACGCAGCATGCGTAGTATGTACCTTTCACAAGACTTCCGTCATTAATTACAATTATTTGCCGAAGCCCCCTTTTGATTACAATTGCAGATGAATTAAAATACAAAAGCACGTGATAGAGAAATGTTTTTTTTATAGTTGAGTGAACAGGCCAAGAAAGCGATTAAAATTCAAAATGATTTTATGCAACCAGTGTTTAGAATAAGATTATATGAGATCGGTAAAGTAATCTTATTGATCTAATATAATTAAAAACATAATTTCCAATTAATTAATAGTTCTTTGTACAAGAAAGATTTTAACCGCGATCACAAATACTTGCTTTGTTTATACCACAGGTGGCTAGAACACTGGTGACCTCGATCGGCAGCGTGGGATTCGGGCGTTATGTTACATAACTGAAAACATCAAACTGAACATGGAGATCGTAATATGCATACAGCTAATGATGTCAATTATTCAATGCATACAGTTTGAAATTACTTACATAGTTTGCCGTAATAATAAACGTAGAAAGATATATTTAATATTCTCCGCTTTTTAACACTATTAAACGAACTAAAAAAGAAGAAAAGAAAGTTAGACAAGTTGTAATAAATAATTTAATAGTGATCCATAAAGCACGTTTAAAACTTATTTATAAGAAAATTAACATTACATACCGTAAGGTATATAATTGATGGCAAGTCTGTTTAAGTTATACCCATGAAGAGGTCTGATTTCCTTTCCGAATAAAAAATGCTACCTGTTTACATGGCCTGCTTTCTACTATGTATTACGCAATACCCTTGGTATAATCGAGCAAAAAAAAACATTTTCATCAGATCTAAAAGATGTAAAAGAACAATTTTGTCCGTAAGATCCAGAGCGAAATATTTATCGTTTTTGAGTTATAAAGCAAAAACTTTCAAGCGCCCTAGATCCCTAATTATAGGGGCTTATATAACTTTTGAATAGTATTATATGAAAGCCCTTGCAATTATGCACAACTTTTATTCAACATGTCTTAACAAAACATTTTTAGTTTTTAAGATATAAAGGAATGTATGTCGAATTTTTTGCTGTTTTCCGCGTTCTAATTTTTGACCCCTCTCTAGTGCCATTTTAATGCAAAATTCCAAAAACAAAAACCGATAAGCACAACTTCAATGCTTCCTCTCCTCAATGTCAAAGGGTTTTGTGCTCCAATTTTTACCTTTTTCTGAGCCTTTGTCTTGAAATCAGAGGTATGAAAAATTCAATCAAAGGGCAATAACTCTTAAATAGAAGGTAATTTCCGAATTGTGAAACAGTATTCTAAAAGGGTTATAGATAGTCTAAAAGCTGTGAAAATTTGAACAAAATCTATACAGGAATAGGAAGACATGATGCGTCAAAGTTGGCGTCTAGGAAGAAAAAAAAGAATAAGAAGAATAATCTTAATCATCAGAATCAGTAGAAGGTCTTCCGTTGGAAACGAAAGATCTTAAATATTGAAAAGGAATTGTGGCACTGATGGGCCTCCATAGTTTCTCGCAATCAAAATTCGGCAAACTGTAGGCATTACATTTGTAGAGTTGTGAAATGTCTTTGCGTTTTATTCAGAGCGCGGAAATATAAATTCCGGAAAACAAAGTTTACAACATCAAAGATACACACATTCATAATTTATACTTAAAGTCAACACAGTTGTATTTTCAGAACTACGTGCTTGGATGTCTGAATTACCTACTTACATATGTATACTATGAAACTGACACGATTACAAGTTTGGATTTACAAACTTACAAGACTGCATTTACAAACTTACAAGTCTGGATTTATGAACACAATTACCCTCCATACGTCACAGATTCTCTAAAGGGACGTTAAAACATACACAATCACCCCCCCCCCCCCCCCAAAAAAAAACAAAAAAAACCTGATTTCGCCTCTGAACTATTTCGGGAGGGATGTAAAATGCATAGGAGCCTATGGTTAAATGTGTAGGCTACGTACAACTATCAGTCCATTGAATAAGAATGTTTACCTCGGAATATTATTTAACAATTGTTTGGTTTTTGTATAATTTATACACATAAGTTAATTTCAGCTTAGAACAAAATTAACATCTGCTGTCGACAAATTGAATTAATTATTATATAGATGTTTATGATTATATGCATAGATTTTTTTATACGAAAATCTTTTCATAAAACAATTTTTTCCTATGATCTATTTAATTACCTTTTTAATCGAATATCTTGTTTAAAATTCGAATTATCTCATTCCATTTCGTCACAGGTCGAAAAACAACCTTGAGGTATTAACATCACTGGGTGTTAAAATTTAATACACCAAGGAGTTTCTATTTAAGAAGGATAGACGGGGTTGAAAGTCCCTTCTATATTAAAAGTATATTTTAGGTAATAGCTTTACATTCCATAAAATTAAACTGAATAGTCCGCAAATAAAACATTTTCCATTATTTATTTCAAAGTTTGAAGAAAGGGAGTCATGGTGTATACTTAATACATTCGATGGTTATCATTCTGTTAGACAGAAAGGCCCGAGGAGTTGCGATATGCTGATCATGATGTAAAACACGTTCACAAACCAAAACCATATGGTTTTATTCACGCTGTTCAATTAATGTGATTATATTTTTTTTTCCGTGAAAGAGAGATGCATCGTTGAAAGATTAAAGAAAATTCCCGATGTACAATATAGCATCCGTGCATGGACTACATATATGTACGTGTACTGTGCTTGAAGTTGACTAAAATCATCAAATTTTAATTCAAATAGGAACTCTCTGGTAAATGCATGAATATACATGTACATGGTTGAACAAACGTGTCTATCTCTCTCTCTCTCTCTCTCCCTCTCTCTCTCTCTCTCTCTCTCTCTCTCCTCCCGTACATGCATGTGCATGTATCTTTTAAACCAAGAAAAGTAATGTACGTTAAATATATAATCATAATTTTAAAGAAAATACTCAATTATGTAGGTAAACGATACAAATTGGTTGATTGTGTTGTCGATTATAATTTTAAAATTACCGTATATACTCGCCTATAAGTCGGTTTTTTGGGAGTCTGATATCTGGTTCTAAAACTCTGTGTCCGACTTATAGGCGAGCTATAAAAACAATGGTATTATATGAGGTCGGTCCTTCTGAAATATAAGCTTCTTAAATACAACCGACTTATAGGCGGACCGACTTATAAGCGAGTATATACGGTAATCACCTTTGTTGGGGTATTTTTATTTGATACCATTTTATTTTTAAAATTTATTAAAATTTAAATTTTATTGTTAAAATGCTACCATGATTTTAAAATACTAGTACTGTAACAGTACTCGGACCATTTATTAGGTACAATATACATTGAACACCTTAAAGTGTATACATAAAATAGGATATCTCAGCCACGGATATTAAACATTGCGTATTTTCTTCATTCATTTGACCATTTTGAATAAAAAATGTCGCATGCAGTTCAATTTCTTTAGAACCATATCAGTATTTTTTGCGAGAAGTAAACAATTCGTTATATTTAAAAGATTTTAACATATATTTTTGTCGCATGCATATTTGTAATAACCACTTTATATACGAAACAAAGGTTCATTCTCTTATGGACGTCGTAACTCGTAATAAATCTGACTGTATGCTTAATAACTAAGTATTCGGATTTATTGTCATTTAAAGGACCAGCACTGTTACAACGCAAAATGTAATAACAACGCGAAATGTAATTAACCTGGATTATTACTTTTTGCGTTATTACATTTTTCGTTGAAATCAACGCAGAATGTAATAACACAAAGTGCAACAACACACTTTTGAGGATTATCACAGATCGTGTTATTGCATTATTTTTTTTTTATCACCACAAGTCCTGGTTTGAAACACATTCATAAACCCAGTCCATATGCAGCATTATTTAGAACACTCAAGTCTTGTACTGTGGAATGAAAACGTTAGTTCATTGAGGTGATTTTGAATGCATGAGAAAAGTCACATATATTTATCTAATTTCACTATCATTTTCCGATCTTTACCGTGTAATGAAAATGCATTGACGATGAATGAAAACCCTATATGCATTGGTATGCTGAAAGTTCTAATACATATTATTGCAATCTACTAGATGATTTTTCCCCTGGATTAGAAACGTCACCTCCAATTACAATTATCGTGCATGTGTACATTGTACGTGTAGTTTAATATTCATAAAAAATACCACTACAATTATACAGAAAAATAAATTGTTGCAAACTTAGCTATTTACGGTGGCTGGTATAGAACATGGTTTGACATTTTTTTTTATTAATTCGTGGCCACGAAGTAAAATTCGTGGGAACGAAATAAAATTCATGGGGACGTACGAAATAAAAATCGTGGCCACAAAATAAAATTCTATTGAAAGAAATAAAATTCGTGGCCACGAAATAAAATTCGTGGGAACGAAATAAAAATTCGTGGCCAAGAAATAAAGTTGTGCTATATTATATCATCTATTAATTTAAAGAATAGATGCACTTATTTTATGAGGAAAACTTTGTTGCTGCTATTTGAGTTGGGTTAGCTCGAATATAAATTAGATCGGGATCGGGATATCTCAAATTCTCCCTCTTTGCCCTTGATCCGAAAACGAAAGGTACACGAATTTTGTAGCAGACAGAACTTTTAAAAAATATGCTTTCAATCACGATTGTTTATAAAATATTTATTAAATATTATCGGCAAATATCTGATTTGATGATTAGATGTATGGATGGATTATTCTTTTTTGGAAAATGCGAGATTGGCTCGGATTGAATTTTCCAAAATTTTCTATGTCGGCATACATGTGGCGTAATTTGTATTAAAACTTGTTAATGTTAGTTTAACAAGCAAACATATCCCAGATTAAGGAATATTTTTAATTATTTATGTTTTTAAATTATCTATAATTTAATAAAATCAATTAATATAATAATTAATATAATCGTGCATTAAAAAATAAAAATCCTACATAAAAAGAATGGCTTAATAGCAGTCAAACTGATCAAAACATTATAATCGGTGTCTATCAATTTTCGCAGGCTTTATTCAATTGAGCATTCTCAGTGTATACAACAACGGTATTTTTAAAATGCATTTTGCATTAAAGTGCATGAATTGTGTTTAAAACACAAAGCCGGGGGGGGGGGGAGCTCAGAAGCAAAGTCATAACAGTTACACCTTTGATGATTAACAGTAAACATCCAA
This sequence comes from Saccostrea cuccullata, assembly GCF_032062105.1. Lineage (NCBI taxonomy): Eukaryota > Metazoa > Mollusca > Bivalvia > Ostreida > Ostreidae > Saccostrea > Saccostrea cuccullata. Next base: position 32,329 of record NW_026931404.1, on the reverse strand, counting down.
TATTATAAGTCACAAGGGTAATACCATAGTTGGCCATTAATCAGACTTTATGTTATTATCATGTAGTAGAAGCTTATTTCCTATTTGGCTGAAATAATGTCCTCTACAGTAAACAACACAATAAACCAACAGGACAAGCCAATGCTTTATTTCAAACTTAAAATGCATTCTTGAAATTAAAGTCAGTGCTTCTCGAGTGTGTAATAACTAACTGCCACTTGGTTCCTTTTGGCAATCGCATAAATTTCATAAAATTAATTGCCTATCAAAGGTAGCTCAGTTGCTCTTGATGAGCTATATGCTAGTTATTTTTCTTTGTTTAATTAGTCATACAATAAATTTGACAGTATAAGCTGACTCAAGGGTATTCACTTTAGCATTTTAGGGATATTTTATTCTTGTTCACGCATTTTTTCACTTCTAAAGCTATAACCATTAGAAATAAAGGAATTGAAAATTTTAATTATCTGGGGTTTGGGTAAATTAGGGAATTAGATTTGTAAATTAAGAAAAATGACTAATTATTGCTCAATTCATGATAAAAAATCTGCTGTATTCTATAACCAGTTGCTTTAATTAGTAATTCTCTTCTTTTAGCCATGGTAAGTATGTACCCGGTAGGTGTTCTGTGTGACACAGAAAAAAGTAACTGTAATATCAATTATTCTAATTCTCTCAACTACTGTCAAGGTTAACTAAATAAAAGCAGCTTTAAATAAAAGTGATTTGACAGTTAACAAAATATACTGGTAAAAATGTTGCGCCTTAATACTTGTGTTTACTTGAAAGTGTGTCTGCCTTTTTACACATATCCGAATTTTAAGTTTATCAGTGGATTGCCTGTTTTCAGCTAAAACATTTCTTTACTTAAGTAGTTTTACTTAACATAATTCATATACGTTATTTTTAATAATTTTATTTTATTGGTAAGAGCTTAAATTTCATGGAATATTTACATCAGATAGAATACTGAAACACCAGGATTAAAAATATTACTGAAATTAACTTTGGACATACAAATTCATAACACATAAATAGGGGAGAAATATGCAATTCATTCAATTTGGGGGAACAAAAGGGAATTTTATTGCTAGACATTAAGTGTCTGACTCTTAGGCTGGAAATAATGAAGCCTTTAGAAATTGGATAGGGTGTTGAGTAGAAAATATATTATGCATTTACTAGGGAGAGCTGCTATGGGGCTATCATGACATAGGAATATAACAGATTTGAGAGTATCTACATGTATTAATAAGATTTATTATTTGCAAGATCCAGTGTACCAAGGTTATCTAGTCAAGTACACATAAATATAAACTAATTGCATGTGTAGTATGGGTATTTTTATGACTTAGGCATAATTTCGGATCAGTTTCAGTATTTTCACAAGAGGCCAATTATTGATAAGCCAGAAGGCAATTAATTAAAGGACTTTAATTTTGGATTTGATTTCATTAGCACCAACTGTTTTAATATACATGTACAAAGATCAGGCCAATTAAGGTGTAAATGTATTTTACAATGGCAAATTTCTTTGGTCTTAAGCATTGTGATCAGACATCTTAACTTGATAAGCATGATATAAGCTCATAGATTTCATTCAAGTTACATCAATCAGAGAGTAAATTTAATTGCATTAATTATCCTGTATTCAACAGAACAGTGGAAAACCCTAGTTATAAGATTCCCATGTAGAAACATTCATAAATCCAACCCATTGGAATTTCACCAACAGCCTCAGTCAGGGAATAATTGTAGGAAATTAGAAATTAAAGCATTTGTCAAATTTTCCACTAATTATATTAGATTCATGCCATTTAAACATATCATTCATTCAGAATCAACAGGCAAAAATCTATTTGTTAGCCATAGGCTTTAAAGTTAAAATGATTCACATTAATTGAACAGTACTTTTAGGTGGTAACTGGTTCTGTGTATAATGGATTAAACCTTTATTAATAAGAAAGTACATCCTTCTGATCACACTTTCAATTTTGGTGAATAAAGAAAATTTTTTAATTTGTGAGCCTCGTCGGATAGAAATCGACCTTATCGTGTGCAACGTCATAATGAGAAATAAACGAATAAAGTTAAGAAAGATTTCCCGGTATTTTTACTACTCATGGTTTTCACGTTAGGAAATGTTTTAGACATCGTTAACTGCAGTTCACAGATTTTGTCTTTAAAAATCGGATCATTTTAAATATGTACTAATTAAATAAGCAAATTTTAAATGTATTTCCCTTCGTAGAGCCTTAACTTCTTTATCGTTACCATGGATCAATGTAAACACAGGCCAGAAGAATGCCGAGTCCGATCTACATTTTTTTTCAAACAGCAGAAGAAGTGAGATTTTATTTTACACCAGGTAAAGATTAAGTTGGTAGACAAATAGCAAAGCAAAACTGGCTTGGTGCATTACTGAGGGAGTACAGAATATATCTTTTATTGTAGTTCAGAGTATAAATTTTAGCCAAAGGAGGCGTATCTGGCACAGAAAATCGCATATGTACAGATGCAGTACTAGTGTGTGAACTTCATTTACTATCACCGTGCGTATTCATTCATCCATCCAAGATTAATATATTCACAATATTATATTAGATATACTATATGTTTCATGTCTTCGAATTAATTTACGTGTAATGATTATGTCAAAGTTATATAGGAATTAACCGAACCAAAACAAAAACAATATTAGGCCATCCCCAGTAGAAGATGTACAAAGGCCACGATTCATCAATTTTCAAAACGCATTTTTCTAACAACAATATTCAAAGAATTATCAGGAAACAAGTAATACTGGTACTGTGTAAGGCAATTTCTTATATATATATCAGTAAGCCTCAAACGGAAACACGTAGAATTTATCTGAGAAGTACCTTGTCCGAAGCAAATTGCGCAAGTTGCTTCCCTTTAGTGTCGCCATGGTTACTGAGATATGACTTTTCCGTTACAGCTAGTCTTTCTATAGATTACAATAAAACTTGAAACAACAAAAAAAACACACCTAAACCCAAGTCTTATTATCCTATACAGTATCGCTTTTGCATATTTGCGAAACTGTTCAAGAGGGGCGGCCATTTCATACCCATATATTGTGTGTATCATCTTGACCTTGTAGGAGAGGGCTAAATTGGGATTTGCCTGCTGCCCGATCCCATTCACTTTGCTTGAATAAAATTTTGTATAAATTTAAAAAACAAGATGGGCCCGATTTGTGAAACATATTCTTCTACGTCATTAATATTTAAAAGAATTGTAAAAAAAAAAAAAAAATTACTTTAAAGTCGAATATAAAAAAAAAAATAGCTTTGTGAAATGTGTTCCGAAATATTAACCTTAATATTAAGTATTTTGAGCCCGTTAATACCAAACTTTTCTGCTAAAAAAAAATCATGAAATGAGCAGGATTTTACGTGATTCGTGAATAACAGGTATATAAATGGTTCGCTTTGAACAAGGACTTTCAATTATAACATCAAAAAGTTCTCTACATTATAAAATTCTTACAATTCCCACAGCTGATACATGTAACTTATAAATCTCAATTTTTTTTTTTTAATTTTTTAAAAATCAGAAAACACATGCTATTAATTATGAAATGTCTATTTTACGTAATATTGTATCGGACTGGGTTGGGAATGGATAGCAGAATGTTGCCTATCCGTTCCTTCATAAATATTATTTTTTTCTCTAGAGAGGAGAGTTAATGTTTTTTTCCCATTTTTTTTTTTTTTTTGGGGGGGGGGGCTTATAAAGTAACCACATATACATTTACAAGGCTACTTTCCTGGATAAAAATTATATAATTTATTTTAGAATCCTACGCACCCTAGCTGAATCCGACTATCTAATTCATAGCATTAATTATAACACTGCGACATTTAAGTCCGGACACGACAAAGTCCGGACTTTTAGGTACCCTTTCGAAAAGACCTACATTAGATTTTTTTCTATATTTTGGTGGGATTTTTTATTCTGACCTCATCATGTCAATCTCAACTTCCACATTGTAGTAGTTTTCTCATAAACCTCTGTCAAAACCTAAAATCCCATGGGAGAATGGCGGGATTTTTCATCCCACCAAAAATCCCACAAAAATCCCATGGGAGAAAAAGTACTGTGGGATAATTTCTCCCACATGGGAAAAAAAATCCCACGGTTGTTGCAAAAATGGGATTATTTCTCCCACAGGACAAAATATCCCACTAATTGATGTCAATATAGGATTTATCCCATATTTTTGGTATGTGATGGGAGAAATTATCCCACCAACCTATTAAATATATAACAAATCTGAAATAACCACAATAAGTAACCTTAAGCACCGTTAAGAGTGGTGTTTTATTTCTAGCGCGGAAGAATGTAACATGCAGTATACATGTAGTATTCTCAATATATATATTTTTTTTATTATCATTTTTTGTTATTTACCCCCCAATAAGGCATATTGTCTTGCTACTGATGATTTGTCTGTCCACCATCAGTTGCCATTCATTTTCTTTGCAGTGGTTGTACGCATTGAAATGATATTTATTATATCTATCATATGAATATCTAGGTCTACGCAGGTTATAGATGTTACAATATATTTCTTTAATTTCTCTGAATGATTATGATTATAATGACAGCTGCTAGCTAACATAATTAATTAACATGATTAATGAATCCAAGATATGAACTTCATAATTCTGACAGTACTTTTTACATCTCTTTCAATTAAAAATGTGTCAAAGTCACAGATTTGTACTTCTGTTATTGTGTTTGATACAGTCATATTTCACTATTTGTTCACATGTAACATGCTCCTTCCAAACACTTCTTTCTGATAATAAAATGTATTTCTTTTTATTTACGCCTGTTTGGTGTCTGTTGAAAAGTGAATTTACCCAAGGCTCATATACAGCTATACTATCTGTACCTGTTGATATAATTTTGACCATTTACTGATTTATATACTCACTTGCTTGTTGCTTCACTTTGTGTTGAGATGATAATGGACTAATTCAAGCATGTTAAACCAATATCTCAAAGAAATGAATATGAATGAGACTAAATTGATTTAAATGTACGTGAATTAATCCTTAAAATTTAGTCTTTAAATCAATTATTGACTAAAATCTGATCAAATCACCAAATTCTTCTTTCCGAGTTCTTGCATCTATGTTGCGAGAATTCATCAAATGATGTATTATTTTACTACGATTGCCAAGCGCAGTTGAGATCTCGGATGATTTAGAGTCAACTCGTACACAACCCAAGTCGTACTTAAGGTTTAAAAAAAATTGAGGAGTCAACTCCTATACAAAGGTTTTTCTTTGTGCCTCTGATTTTTCCTATACCATTATGCACAGATTGTATTTGTTTTCCCGGTGTGATTAAATCTGAGGCATCAACTCCTACATATTTTATTATTGTAAAGGTAATATATTATATATTTTAGACAACTAATTAATTTGATTAATAAACACTGCAACAAGATATACATGTATGTAAAAGTTTACATTTTAACATTAGTCTTGTTTTTGTAAGTGCAAATAATATAGGTGGATATAAATGTAACTTGATATAATGCAGATAAGAAAGTTATCTTAAATATTTCAACAACAACAACAACAAAAATAATATTCCAAATTGGCTTAATATGATTGAGAAAAAAAAAAGAAAATAAAGAAATGGTCATTTAAAGGCAGAAAATTTTTACCGGGTGGTATTTTTATTCCAGGTGAGGGAGGGGCTAATTTTGTACAGGTGTGATTGCCTTGGAGCTAGCAGCTAGTCTACTTGCATGAATGGATACACAGTGAAATACCCTAAGGTGTCATAAACTAATTATACCTGTGATAGGGATTTTAAAACAACTTTGAATAAGTAGTAGAAAGGCTTCTCAAGTACTAAGGTATTGAATTATATATTTTTTAATTTTAATTTAACACCCCTATCCTTTAAAAAAATTATTATATCATATACTATAAACTGCCTTTATGAGTACTGACACCATTATGACTCTTCGAGCATTACATAATTATGGATTCTCCCCATGAAAATTTCAGTCCTTTAATATTTAAAAAGTATGATTTCAGATTTCGAAAGTTCATGCTTTTATAAGAAAAAAAAAATCCCATACTTGCCAAATTTCATTCAAAAATGAAAAAGTTATGACCATTTAAGAGAACTGAACACACCGGTACGACTGACTGCATATAGCTAATTGTTATGGATTCTCCCTATGTAAATTTCAGTTCTCTTACAATTGATCATGTAAGATTTACAAAGTTCTTGCCACTGTTAGAAAAATAAAACCATACTTGCCAAATTTCAGTGAAAGAGAAAAAAGTTATGACCATTTAAGAGAACACACCCTGGTACACCTGACTGAATATAGCCTGGTGATGGATTCTCCCTTTGTAAATTTCAGATCTCTTACAATTTATCATGTAAGATTTACAAAGTTCATGCCATTGTAAGAAAAATAAAACCAAACTTGCCATTAATTTCAGTGAAAAAGGAAAAGGTGTTTACCATTTAAGGGAACTGAACACACCGGTATGACTGCATGACTGCATATAGCCTGGTGATGGATTCTCCCTATGTAAATTTCAGTTCTCTTACCGCTTATCATGCAAGATTTACAAAATTGATGCCATTGCAAGAAAAATAAAACCAAACTTGACAAATTTCATTGAAAAATAAAAAAGTTATTACCATTTAAGAGAACACACCAGAGTACGCCTGACTGAATATAACCTGGTGATGGATTCTCCATATGTAAATTTCAGTTCTCTTACAATTTATCATGTAAGATTTACACAAAGTTTATGCCATTGTAAGAAAAATAAAACCATACTTGCCAAATTTCAGTGAAAAAGGAAAAAGTGTTGACCATTTAAGGGAACTGAACACACCGGTATGACTGCATGGCTGCATATAACCTGGTGATGGATTCTCCCTATGTAAATTTCAGATCTCTTACAATTTATCATGCAAGATTTACAAAATTGATGCCATTGCAAAAAAAAAAAACCAAACTTGCCAAATTTCATTGAAAAATGAAAAAGTTATTACCATTTAGGAGAACACACCAGAGTATGACTGATTGAATATAACCTGGTGATGGATTCTCCCCATGTAAATTTCAGATCTCTTACAATTTATCATGTAAGATTTACAAAGTTCATGCCATTGTAAGAAAAATAAAACCATACTTGCCAAATTTCATTGAAAATGAAAAAGTTATTTCCATTTAAGAGTTAAGCCTGGTATGACTGCCTGAATATAGCCTGGTGATGGATTGTAAATGTGTAAATTTCAGTTCTCTTACAATTTATCATGTAAGATTTACAAAGTTCATGCCATTGCAAGAAAAATAAAACCATACTTGCCAAATTTCATTGAAAAATGAAAAAGTTATTACCATTTAAGAGAACACACCCCAGTACGACTGATTGAATATAACCTGGTGATGGATTCTCCCTTTGTAAATTTCAGTTCTCTTTCAATTTATCATGTAAGATTTATAAAGTTTATGCCATTTTAAGATAAATAAAACTATACTTACCAAATTTCAGTGATTGATAAAGGAAAAAGTTATTTTCATTTAAGAGTTAATTAAGCCTGGTATGACTGACTGAATATAGCCTGGTGATGGATTGTAAATGTGTAAATTTCAGTTCTCTTACAATTTATCATGTAAGATTTACAAAGTTCATGCCATTGCAAGAAAAATAAAACCATACTTGCCAAATTTCATTGAAAAATGAAAAAGTTATTACCATTTAAGAGAACACACCCCGGTACGACTGATTGAATATAACCTGGTGATGGATTCTCCCTTTGTTAATTTCAGTTCTCTTTCAATTTATCATGTAAGATTTATAAAGTTTATGCCATTTTAAGATAAATAAAACTATACTTACCAAATTTCAGTGAAAAATGAAAAAGTTATTTCCATTTAAGAGTTAAGCCTGGTATGACTGACTGAATATAGCCTGGTGATGGATTGTAAATGTGTAAATTTCAGTTCTCTTACAATTTATCATGTAAGATTTACAAAGTTCATGCCATTGCAAGAAAAATAAAACCATACTTGCCAAATTTCATTGAAAAATGAAAAAGTTATTACCATTTAAGAGAACACACCCCGGTACGACTGATTGAATATAACCTGGTGATGGATTCTCCCTTTGTAAATTTCAGTTCTCTTTCAATTTATCATGTAAGATTTATAAAGTTTAAGCCATTGTAAGATAAATAAAACTATACTTACCAAATTTCAGTAAAAAAGGAAAAAGTTTTGACCATTTAAGGGAACTGAACACACCGGTAAGACTGCATGACTCAGCATTTAGCCTGGTGATGGATTCTCCCCATGTAAATTTCAGTTCTCTTACAATTTATCATGTAAGATTTAGAGAGTTTATACCATTGTAAGAAAGATAAAACCATACTTGCCAAATTTCATTGAGAGAGGGAAAAGTTATGACCATTTAAGAGAATACACCATTGACTGTGAATAATCTAATGATGGATTCTCCAAATATAAGAGGATATTGAAAAATATATTATACATGTATGAATTCTTAGTTATCATGGTTATTGAAATAAGTTGCAACAGATTTTTGAATGAGTCTTACTTCAGAGACATAAATACCAGATATTACTAGGTCTCTGCTCACATCCAAATATGTTGAATTTTTCACTTAAAAGATATAATTTTCATGACTGTTTTCATTGGTAATTACACTTGTCAATATAATTATCAATTAATAAAATTTCAAAAAATAGTATCTATTAATAATGATAATTAATATTTTATGTATGTTCATCAATCAACACTTTGAAATGTGCTCTTTACTTGGAAACAAGCTGCAAGCTAGGGTATGTACATACACAATTGGATTAAATAAACAGGAAACGGCACGTGTAATGATCAGTCATGCAGTGTGGAGATGAATTCTGGAATATATATGTGTATATCATCGTATAGACTTAAACTCTGAAAGGTGTGAGAACCTTCCTTCGGGCAAAATTTCAATATATTTACAAAGGTGTCAAATTCAAGGTGTGAAATTCACTGATTTCAGGTTGATTGCTCTTGTACAAAGTTAAAAAGATTTTTTAGAATTAATTAATCGAAAACCCATCTGCAAATCATCTCTTTCATAACAACACTAATAAAAGGGATTTTAATTAAGACTGCTTTTCAAGATTCAACACTCCTGCGTCTGCAATTAAATCAATCGGGTACTGCTTTGCATGTAAGCATTCAGTGGTCAGACTATCAATGGCTTCCTCTCTCTCTTTTTTTCTCTCTCTTGACACAGTATAAAATTATTGCATCAGCGGTATGAGAGAGAGAAAACATCGCACACGGCCGGGAATTTTAAAAGTTTTGATTTGGGTCATTTTAATGAAAATTGTCAGTCGGTTGGGAGAAAGCAAGTAAACACTTTATATGAAAAGATGACATCGTTGTTATTTTTTAATCGTTCTAGAAAGACCACATACACATGTACATATTTTTTAAAAAATTGTTCTGTTACACATATATATGTTAGTTGTATATCAACACTTGAGGGAAAGTTTCGATCGAATAGATCAAGTAAAATGCATACTGAAATAATCAGGCCTCTGAGAGCCTTTTCTGTTTTCTTTTTGGATGGGATGGGGTTTAATATGAATTCTAAAATTCTGTTCCATAATATTCGCAGCGTAATTGAAACGTTGGGGGTCTCTTTAGTTGTTGTTGTTGTTTACTGAATTACGAGAAAATGTATAGGGAATACCAGGTATTATTTTTGCTTTCCGTTATTTGGCGACTGTAGATGGTGTACTGTGTACTTTGCTCTTCTTTACTTTCAATATCAATAAATCCAATTACACTATTATTGTTGACTGAAATTATTTAGTAATTGTGCATTCTGGAATCCCCATCGCGACATAAATAATTCAATTTGTAGTTTAAATAAACTGTGCTTTTGAAGGACTTTAATTTAACAAGCAGTATAACCTGAGAACAAGAGGAGAAACATCCATATATGTATTGAAAATATTACATTCCTTATAAACCAAGAGTTCCCCGGGGACAGCTTTACTTACTTAAGATAATTTAAATCAATAATCTATAAATTGTTATTTTTCTATAATAAACTTTCAAAGAAAAAGTTATCGTCTTACATATTGTAAAATAAAATAATACATTAGATATTATTGTTTAGTTTAAAAAATAATTCTAGGTAATGAAATGATCATGTTTATAAATTTTCAAATCTTCATCTTCGATCCTAGAAAGGGACATAACTCTGCAAAGCGGATCTTGTAGTATAAGAAGACTAGATCGGATATGAGACATTTTGAAAGCAAGAATTAAAACTTTTATTTTGTGTATCATTTATTTTCCCATAAACTTTTAGACAACCTTTAATAGGTTTTTTTTCCGTAAATGGCAAAAGACCTTACTTCGAAATATTTACCATGTATCAACTTAAACTGAACGTGATTTTTTGTGTGTTATTTTTCATCCGAGTTGGAATTCACGGAAATTTTATCAAAATTATTGGTTTTACTAGTATTTATTTTCATAATCTCACATTATGTTTGATTAATATTACAGCAACTATAGAGTTTGGAGTTAAACCTTTTCATCCTTCTTTTGCTAACTCCCGAGAAAAAATATCTACACGCTCCAGATGTAGATTTTCCACTACCATCACTTATTCTTTTTTACTTCTGAACAAACTGACATTTTTTAATGCTGAACAAACTGACATTTGAAATAAAATATGTTCAGAGTTCAAAAACCTATAAGGAAAAAGAGATGTTTAATAAATCATTATATTCCTTCAAAAGCAGATCTTGATAAGAACATTTTAAAACTTTAAATGAAAAAAAAATTTAACAAATTAATTGTTAATAAAAAATTAAAAAAAAAAATAGACACGCTTGCAATCTTTTATATACTTCCTCAGATGAGGTAGAAATGATGAACCATATATAATTTTTAAAATCTGAAATTAACATTTTGAAACTTGTACATCTAGACAGTTGTCGTGTACTCATTATTTGAATTCCTAATTCAATAATTAGTAAACGACATTTGTCGTGCTGAAAAATTACACGCTTTTTAACTGTTCATATTCCTAATAATTACTGATTTGTTTTATAGTTATTTTTGATGTTATTTGTGATAATTTTATGAAAGCTTTCTGATCCTGTATTTGTTTAGCAAAATATCTTGCATTCCACGGGAACCATTTTGTATTTACTCAAATTATCAATTGGTGTTAAACAGAGTTAATCCCATAAAGTAATTTTCACACCTTGACCACGACAAGGATTTACGGGTGATTTTTATAACAACGCTGTTAATGTGACATGTTTATTTAATTGTCCGTCTATAGAATGTCACTCTTTTATCTTATCTCTTTGTGTGACACTTAATTTCTTCTTTGTGCTTAATTTGTTTTTACTCAAACTTGTCTTTTGTTAGTCAGTTGGAGACGGACAGCCGTGCCGTCAAGACCAAACTGTAGTCGAAAGAAATACTAGTACTAAAATAAATCCAGAAAATATCTTTAGTTGTTTTGAGCATCTTTATTTCTGCTTATTAAGTAAAACGGTTTCCCCTTATCAAACGCATTGGAAGCATTGGGATAAGAAGCGCCATAGGCCGAGTTGGAAATACGTTACTGGTGGAGTACAGTGGTCATGTTCAACTTGTGTTCAACATGGATCCCGGATCTCTCTAAATAATGCCAAGCGAGTGACTCTAGTTCCCCATATTGTAACACGGATATTTCGGTAAATCATGTATTCTTTCAGACCACAATGGATACAGCGGAGTTTTAAACCTTGTCCGTTTGTGCAGAACCCATTTGAAACATGCATACGCTGCGGAAAATGTCACCCATTCCGCATGTGCAATTCCATCGGAAAGCAGTGCCACAAATGTGGAAAATTCGGACACTTTGGACGAGTATGCCGTTCCAAACGATCAACATCAAAACCAAACAAAGCTGAAAAAGTACAACAGAGGAACAAAAATCGTCTACAGGACTACCTGGACAGAAAGAACACCATGCGATTGCTGCCCTTTTCGTCGTTAAGTTCAACTGCATTTCAACAGTGTTTAGATATTGAAGGTAATTTGAAAACTGAGTTGAAAGCGATCAAAACTAAATACAAGAAGCAGTGTTCTTTAACTAAAATAGCGACAGAAACTGTTCAAAAACAGAAAGATGTCATAACAGAGAACGACGAATTGTACAGTCAATTACTTTCATTAATGACCATTCGAAACGACCGAGTGAAAGAAATGGAGGAAATTATTTCCAGTTACCAGAAAACCTGCATAAATTATGAAGAGACCATTGCCACTCTGCAACAAGTGAGTCCGACAAACAAAGAGCTACATCTCGCGTCGGAAAACCAAAAACTTAAAGAGGAAAACGAAAGCTTAAAAACTTCCAATGAAGGCCTCCGATCAAGTCTTCTACAGATTCGGCGGGAATTACTGCGTGAGGACCATCGCCATTCACCGGCTCAGTCAAGTGTACAGCAGATGCCCATGAACCATGGACATTTTCGGACTACCAAAAATTATTATCGTGGCAATCACAGACGATACTAAATAAAAACTGTAAAATTTGTTTTCAAGTTTGGGGACCAAACTTATCGTGGCTAAGGGGGTAATTGTCGTGTACTCATTATTTGAATTCCTAATTCAATAATTAGTAAACGACATTTGTCGTGATGAAAAATTACACGATTTTTAAATGTTCATATTCCTAATAATTACTGATTTGTTTTATAGTTATTTTTGATGCTATTTGTGATAATTTTATGAAAGCTTTCTGATCCTGTATTTGTTTAGCAAAATATCTTGCATTCCACGGGAACCATTTTGTATTTACTCAAATTATCAATTGGTGTTAAACAGAGTTAATCCCATAAAGTAATTTTCACACCTTGACCACGACAAGGATTTACGGGTGATTTTTATAACAACGCTGTTAATGTGACATGTTTATTTAATTGTCCGTCTATAGAATGTCACTCTTTTATCTTATCTCTTTGTGTGACACTTAATTTCTTCTTTTTTTTTTATTTTGAATTATTTGGCCTGGAGAAGTTGATAAGCACAAAAAAAAAAAAAAAAAAAAAAAAAAAAAATTCCCCAAAAACCAAGTTTGTGTTTTAGGAAATGCTATTTTGACGGGGGGGGGGGGCAACTTTTTCTTATGCCGACTTCTTACTGTACCATTTTGGGGTATAATATACTACATTTTCTTTATATTACTTTACCTTAGTATTAACTTGGTAAAGGGGGGGGTAGCTGTATTTCAATGAATATTTTTAATAGAAGACTGAGTAATGTTGGTAGCTTACATATGCTTGTAACAGTAAATTAATTATGAGAAAAAAAAATAATTAGAACAAGACCAGATTCAGCAGTTAATATACAGTTGATATAAGTAGATTTGAAAATTCCAATTAGAAAAAAATAATAAATCTACTGCAGTTGGGTTATCATCTTTTCGGCCTTTTAGTGAACACTAGGTCAAAGTCAATTCGGCCTTTTAGTCCACACTAAAATCAAATGAGCGCTTTGTAAGAAGACGACCGTCATGATGATGGAAGTAAGAAGTTAAACTTTATTTTAACAAGGGTTAATTCACGCAGGTTTTTAAATCAGTTTGATTGATTTAGCGTGTGTGAATTACTCCATTAACATCATCCCCAAAATTTCCATTGGAATTTTGCTGTCAGTGTCTGAAGAAATGAATATGTGTACGAGACTGGAGTGATGTAAGTAACGTTTATTAGTTTTTAGCTCACCTGAGCCGAAGGCTCAAGTGAGCTTTTCTGATCACATTTTGTCCGGCGTCCGTCTGTCTGTCCGTCTGTCTGTCTGTCTGTCCGTAAACTTTTCACATTTTCGACTTCTTCTCAAGAACCGCTGGGCCAATTTCAACCAAACTTGCCACAAAGCATCCTTGGGTAAAGGGGATTCAAGTTTGTTCAAATGAAGGGCCACGCCCTTTTCCAAGGGGAGATAATTATGAATTAGAGAAAAAATAATGGCATTTTTAAAAAATCTTCTTCTCAAGAACCACTGGGCCAGGAAAGATGAAACTCATGTGGAATCATCCTCAGGTAGTGTAGATTCAAGTTTGTTCAAATCATGACCCCCGGGCTAGGGTGGGGCCGAAATGGCCGACCCAAGTTTTACATAGAAATAAGTAGGAAAAATCTTTAAAAATCTTCTTCTCAAGAACCACTGGGCCAGGAAAGATGAAAACTCATGTGGAATCATCCTCAGGTAGTGTAGATTCAAGTTTGTTCAAATCATGACCCCTGGGGCTAGGGTGGGGCCAAAATGGCCAACCCAAGTTTTACATAGAAATAAGTAATAAAAATCTTTAAAAATCTTCTTCTCAAGAACCACTGGGCCAGGAAAGATGAAACTCATGTGGAATCATCCTCAGGTAGTGTAGATTCAAGTTTGTTCAAATCATGACCCCCGGGGCTAGGGTGGGGTCAAAATGGCCGACCCAAGTTTTACATAGTTAAATATATAGGAAAAATCTTTAAAAATCTTCTTCTCAAGAATCACTGGGCCAGGAAAGATGAAACTCATGTGGAATCATCCTCAGGTAGTGTAGATTCAAGTTTGTTCAAGTCATGACCCCTGGGGCTAGGGTGGGGCCAAAATGGCCAACCCAAGTTTTACATAGGAATATATAGGAAAAATCTTTAAAAATCTTCTTCTCAAGAACCACTGGGCCAGGAAAGATGAAACTCATGTGGGATCATCCTTAGGTAGTGTAGATTCAAGTTTGTTCAAATCATGACCCCCGGGGCTAGAATGGGGCCAAAATGGCCGACCCAAGTTTTACATAGGAATACATAGGAAAAATCTTTAAAAATCTTCTTCTCAAGAACCACTGGGCCAGGAAAGATGAAACTCATGTGGAATCATCCTTAGGTAGTGTAGATTCAAGTTTGTTCAAATCATGACCCCCGGGGCTAGAATGGGGCAAAAATGGCCGACCCAAGTTTTACATAGGAATATATAGGAAAAATCTTTAAAAATCTTCTTCTCAAGAACCACAGGGCCCGGAAAGATGAAACTGATGTGGTATCATCTTCAGGTAGTGTAGATTCAAGTTTGTTCAAATCATGACCTCCGGGGCTAGGGTGGGGCCAAAATGGCCGACCAAAGTTTTACATAGGGATTTATAGGGAAACCTTTTAAAATCATTTTTCCAAGTACTTCAAAGCTGTGATTAGTGATATTAATATGGAATCATCTTCAGGTAGTGTAGATTCTAGTTTGTTCAAATCATGAACCCCTAGGGGGTTAAAATTCAAGCCCCCTCCCCCTTACCCCCCCCATAAACTTTCATTTCTGATCTGATATGTGCTTTTTCCAAGCCAATGTGCTCAGGTGAGCGCTGTGGCCCCTGGGCCTCTTGTTTGTCTTACCCAAGGGAGGAGGAATATGTTTTGGCATGGATAGCTTTTTCCCACAAGTTGCAACTTTGTCTGCTAGGATGTCACATATCAGTTAGATTTTAATGTCACATTGTGCCTGTCGAAGGTTAATCAAGTTCAAGTTCTTTTATGGATACTAATAAAAGTTTGGTCTGACATTGGGAATAAATTCAAAAAAATGAAGCCCCAAATGGGGGGAGGGGGATTTATGTTCTTTTATGGGTACTCACAAGGGTGGATCTGATGAACTGCTGCAGTGGTATAGATGTAAAATCTCTATTTTTCTTTAAAAAAAAAAATGTGAACCAAAAATTATCACGTCAAAATCAAAGAACCAATCATATGATATTTATGGAAGTACCTTATGGAATCATAATTTTTTTTTCTGTATCATGTGAATTATTCATATTTGGTGAAATGTTGTTCTAAAAGCCATGATAGCATATACGACATATTTTGTGAAATATGAAAGACCTATCATATGTAATTAAAATGTAATGTAGCACCACTTTTTTGAATTAGGTCAAACATGAAGGTAAATATAAACATGATAAAGATGTCAGATATAGCATGCACAGAAATATCATGTCACAGATAATGCACATGTAAAATATGAAACCCTATCTCTTCTAAATCAAAAGTCAAAAGGATTTTTGAAAAGTAGGTCATACTTCAAGGTCAAGGTACCATGGTCAAAAATCATTATTAGTTAAAAACATAGTTACATGTACTAGTTCATTATGAAAGGAATTACCACAGGGAATGCATGTATAATCTGAACATGTCGAAAGCCCTATCTCATCTCATTCAAAAGTTATGACCAAGGTTTTAAGTTTTTGTGACAGATAAGCAGACCAACAGACTTACAAATGACATATGATAAGATTCAATTACTAATTATCATGAAATCTTGCATTTGATAAAAAGGATGACAAAAATCAACATGATCAATAGAACCGTTCACTAAAAGGGATTGACTGACCTTGACATGATGTTGCTTATACCCGGTAGATGCTTTTTATAAAAATTTAGGTCTTCTTTTAAATAATTAACAATAATTTATATTTAGGAAGTTTAAGTTGCTGACATAATAAAAAATATATCAAGTTTGACATACATTTAGATCTATTTCAATGCAAAAGCAATATCGATCAATATCGCCTGACTGCATTATGCAGAATGAAAATTCAGTTCTCTAAAGATCATACACAACATACCGGTAGTTTGAACTTTATAAGAATCTTCCCTGGAGTTTCAGAGTTTCATTTAATGAAGGACCTGGGTACAATACTTTGAATGTCTTTATATGGATTTGTACACCTCTTCTAAAACTATGTTTGATGAAGAAGAAATCTGGAAATTATGTTCTGTAATTATGCCCCCGGATCGAAAGATCGGGTATATTGTTTATGTCCTGTCTGTCTGTTTGTCCCCCAACTTTAACCTAGCCCATAACTATTGAGTGGTAGGGGCTATGTCTTTCATAATTCATAGGTATGTTACTTGTGACATACATGTAACCTTTCTTTGGGTACCACCAAATTTGACCTCTTGACCTTGACCTTGGAGTTTGACCTACTTTTATAAGTCCCCTATCGGTGAAACCGGGGGGGGGGGGCTATAGGTTTCCTCTGCGTCCGTCCATCCGTCTGTCTAGCTGTCTGTCCCCGTCAGTCTGTCCCACTTGGTTTCCACACTTTTTTTCTAAACGCTTGCAGATATTGAGCTGAATTTTGGAATGTGAGTGTATCTTAATGAGTTACAGATCAAGTTTGAATTTTGCTTTGCTTCATTGATTTTTGACAGAATTAGGGCATTTTGAATATTTTTTCATAATTGCTTAATTAAGATCGGGTTCGAACTGCGATTGTTTACAAAAATATGAAGTGAGGAAAAGACGGCGGAGAAATGAGTTAAATTTTCATCTTAATGTGTATTATTTTATTAGTTTTAAGGCATTTACAACTTGAAAATCTTTCAGTTTTACCTTGGACATGACTTTTGCATATTATGAAATGCCATCCAGAAGAAAAAGGGGAACCCGGTAGGGGACATGTATTGCTTATGCAATACTTTCAGAATGCTTGTTCTATTATCAACTTTAACTTTCGCAATAACTTTTGAACAGATCAAGATAGAGACTTCATATATAAAATGCATAGACTCCACTAATTAAGCACTTTCAACTGACACCAAGGACAATGACCTTTTGACCCTGACTGTGACCTACATGCTAAAATTAGATTTTTAGAATTTTCGGTATAACTGTTAAACAATAGGAGATAGAGACTTGATATTTGGTATGCCTACTTCACTAGTTAAGTGCTTTCAAACGACACGGAGGTCAATGACCCTGTGACCTTGACTGTAACCTTTATGCTAAGAATAGCTTTTTCAAACTTTGTTGCTGTGGGGGCACAGTGTTTCACAAACACATCTTGTTTTTGTATATTTCTTGGAGTAATGCAAACATTTTCACAATTTGATATTTTTTCAAAACCCCTAGTAACACTAAATTAGAAACATAAAGAATTATTGTTCACTTCCAACATATAAATTCTAACATTAATTATAGTGAACATAATGTATGTAAAAACTTAATTGATTTGTTATCCAATGTAATTTTAATAGTCAAGCTGATGGATGTGATCATGGTGATAGGGATACATTTCAAAAACTAACTAGTGGTAAATAAAGCACCGTATTAAAGTATTAAGCTTTGAATGCATTGATAAAAATGTCTTATTTCATCAAGTTCATTACATGTACCTGTTTTTTTTTTGTTTTTTTTTTTGCCGATAGGTGGTTATTTCAGTTAGGTTAATAAAGAGAAACATACGAGATGTAATTAAATTTCATTCTTATATATTCATTCATAAAGATGATGAAGATACCCAACATAATGATTAAAAGATAAAGAGAATAAATCAAATTGGTGATCAATATCCAAAAGACAGGATGGTGGATCTAAAGGGAATGGGTTCCAATATTTTCCTTTGTTTATTGCATGGTTTTGAATTTCACATTTACCCCAGACAAATCAAAATGAGTTATTTGTAGGTTGATCTAATAAGAGGCTTTATCTTTTTGATTATGGCTAATTGATTTCAAACAGTTTGCTTATAAGTCATGTGATATCATGGTCCAAAGTTATGAGTGGTGGATCCAAGGGGAGTTGATATTGAATTTTTAATTACTTATCATGCTTATTGTAGATCATCATGGCATATACTAATAATTATTGCACATTTATTTAAACATTTAAGTAACCTTTCTTTGTGTGATAAGTGATGGATTAAAGGCATGTATATTTCACCAGTAATTGTTTTGATAGTTGAGGTGGATCCAAGGGGGTGGATAGATATATTTTTAAATATTAAATTTTGTAATGTGTCAAAGGAATCAATAATGATCATGTGATGTTTATGGTTAATTGATTTTAAACTTTTAACTTATATATATCATGTGTGATCAAAATCTAAACTTATAAGTGGTGGATCCAAGGGGGTGGATATTAATCTTTTTAAATATTTGTGGTGGGTGCAGGATCAAAGAATATTAATGATCAATGATTGTGGTTAATTTATATCAGACATTTAGCTTATATGTCATGTTTGATCATGATCTTAATTTTAAAGTGATGGGTCCAAGGGGGAGTGGATATTTATGTTATATAGTAGTTGTGGTTGATCCAAGGGGAGTGGATATTAATTTTAAATACATGTATTTGTGATGGGTAAAAGGATATTAATGATTATAGGCTTATAGCTAATTGATTTCAAACATTAAGATTATATGTCATGTATGATCAAGATCTAAACTTATAAGTGGTGGATCCATGGGGAGTGGATATTAATTTTATTTTTTTTTTAAATATTTGTTGTGGATCGAAGGATATAAATGATTATGGCTAACTGATTTCAACATTAATCTTATATGCCATGTGTGATCATGGTCTTAACTTACATTAGTGATGGATCCTTGAGGAGTAAATGTTTTATTTTAAAATATTTGTGGTGGATCAAAGGATTTTTTTATTATAGTTTTTTAAAAAGAAGAATTGATGTCCATCCAATTGTTTACAGAAGATTCCCACTAATGCAGTTTTTTCCGTCAGGAAGCAGTTTTGGAAACTGGTCATTACTCAGCAGAATCAGGAGATTTCAGTATTGTATGCAAACAAAGATAAGACAGTGTCACTAGCACAAATTTAAGTCCCCTTTCGGTTGATTGTACTTTTTCTTAACAAATAAAAATCAGTATCTCAGACACTCCTCTTCTCTTGGCAAGTCATTTGGTTGAGTTTTCTCTGGCAATAGTATTTGTTTATGACCCTCACTTTAATTTAAATGGCTCTACAAAAGCAGTTTAACAATGGATATATAACAGTCAATTTTGCATTGTTATGCCTCTAGATCTGCCACATAAAAAATAATTTGAATTTGTATATAATTGAAGATAAAATGCTTCATAAAGTATATTCAGACATTGCATTCTTATCCCATTATTCCCATATCTGCTTTTTTATTTATCCCATGGGATTGAAAATACCCAGTATTATGTACTTTGCAGGATTTTTAATCCTAAGAAGGGCAAATATGGGATTTTTAATCCTATGTTCCCTATTATGGGAGAAAAAATCCCATGGGAGAAAAAATCCCTCAAAGATTTTTTTTCCCATGGGATTTTGGTGGGATTTTTGGTGGGATGAAAAATCCCGCCATTCTCCCATGGGATTTAAGGTTTTGACAGAGGTTTATGAGAAAACTACTACAATGTGGAAGTTGAGATTGACATGATGAGGTCAGAATAAAAAATCCCACCAAAATATAGAAATAAATCTAATGTAGGTCTTTTCGAAAGGGTACCTAAAAGTCCGGACTTTGTCGTGTCCGGACTTAAATGTCGCAGTGTTATATCCTTTTTAACTGGTTTAACAGCATTTCCTAATAAATTGATTACTAAGAAATTTTTTAGCCGGGCTTATTGCTCAAAGAGCAATTGCCGGCTTATGTGATCCTGTTCAAGGCAGGATGTTGACCCCATAGTCGCCATTTTAAAGTTACGTGCAAAAATATAGTTCTTACTCTCAACCGCTTTTGAGATAATACCCGGTACAAACGCTCAATAAAGCAACAACAATAAAACGAAGTTTTATTTATATAAAATAAACATTAGTATTAATGACTTTGAAAACTTCATAAGTCAAAGAACATAGTTCATTAGCGTAAGGATTTTTGATAATCAGTGTTACCGTAGTTTTCTACACATCGCGAGGTAAAGCAGGAGAGGGAACCAGAACTGGCCTGTTTTTTTTAAACATTCAGCTGCGGTACCAGATTAATTCTGATTCTGACAAAATCGGACCGTGGTATTAGGATTGAAAAACTCACTGTCAGTGTCTTGTCATTTATATTGATAGTTTTAAAATAATTTTTTCATCAGAATATAAACGTGATTCATGTCAGAAATTCATTCTACTCTAAATGAGCCCGGCTCTCTGTACTTCTGAGTTCTTTGATTAAACATTCAGTTCGTTTGCAGTAATTGAATTATAAAAGAAAGAAAGTGTGCCACATGGTTTTATATCGTAATTCAACATAGCCTGTGTTTTTGTTTTTCTTTCCCTCAATAAATTTCTAATACTCCGGTTAACGAATTTTTGCATTTCTGAGGATCATATTAGTCTCTTCATTTTTTTTTCTGTTGATCTAAGATATTTTTTTGTAAATTCTCTTTTTTCAAATGCACCCGGTGATGAGAAAAAATGAGATCGTCCTTGGGTATCCGATGATGTTAAACTATATGCCATAAAAGAACCCCATCCGACTTCCGCCTAAAACGTCAGAATGAAGCGATTATTTAAAGAATACGCACAAATCGTCCAAAAATAATGCATGCATATTTACTGAATGGAGAATTTCAGCCAATATGTATACATGTTTATGTATACATGTTTCTCGTGATTTTTCGCTACATGTAAATATAAATGATAATCTTTTAAAATTAGCTGGCTTTTCTCTTATACGAAGTATAATGTAGGAATGATGCATAATTATCATTTTATTTAACAATATATCATTTATGAGAATTTTAGATTATTTACATCAAATTGATTTTTAGGGTTATGTTTGGTACATTATGAGATATTTTGTTGATGAACACAGTCAGAAATCTTTTTAAATGGTTTACATATTTTTATTTTAATTACCGTCAGATGGAACGTTAAATAGTTCCCTATGTCAAGGTTTACAACTTTATGTCCATGTATTTTGCATGCAACAGATATAGATTGCCCGCCGATAATGGCTGAAATCTTGCCGACTCGGCGTTAAGCAAAAATCAATCATCAATGATCTGTATACTGCAGTGCTTAAAATGATATTCTATTAATTTTACATATTTATTTTTGTACATTATTGATAATAGAAATTTGAAAAAAAAAACGAACGGGTTTTTATTGGGAAGTGGGGCGGGGGGGGGGGGGGTATAATGAAGGCACAGTAGAATGTGGCTGCAGTAGAAACAGTTTTATGGAAAAAAATCCTAATAAAATGAGCCAACTTTGAGACACAAGGCTACGTATCACACCATACATGTTTGATTTCACGTTATCATTATATACAAAATGATGTGATTTTCTTTTCAATTTAACTTAAGAATAATTATCGTAGCATGTTTTTAGTTGTGATTTTAATGGCTGCATGGTTCATGTATTTTCTTTAAGAAACGAGATATTTCTGAGATCGACCCCCTCTTAATTTGGACTCGATCGCATTATCGCATTGGTTTCTTTTTCCTTTACATGGGGATTACGTAAAATCAAACAAAGTGTGTTAACCAACTTGCATGCTTTGAGGATACAGGCTTTATCAAACGAAAAATCAGCATACATGTAGATCTATATTAATTGAAAGTTCAGTTGTTCATAGAGACGAATTTATCGGTATGAAAGACAGAAAAGTAGAAATCAAAAATCTTTTTTTTGGGGGGGGGGGTTTGGTTTTTAAAGGATCTAAAATACAGTTAACACAGTTTTGGTGATTGTAGATTATGATCAACTATTTTTTGTCATTAATTAAGCATTTTGTTTAACTCAGACAGGATGACAACTTGGATTGCTAAGCGATGACAGGTGCCCCAACTTCAAACATCTGAAAATAAAACATGACGTCACAATTGAATCGTGAAAAAGCTACGATATGCTCAGAGTTAATTTTGTTGACATACCAATTTCAAAATGTAATAACTTTTTTATAAATGCAGATATTTTTATTCTGTTTTCAGTTTTTGTTGTTATTTTACATGGACCACTAAAATACACAAAAATCTCAAATTCGATAAATTTTGCCATAAGGTCGATTTCTATCCGACGAGGCTCTTGTTTATTTCTCCATAGCTTTGGAAAATGATATAGTCTTTATAATGAGATAATGAGAAGTAGACATGAACACACATAATTTAATATTCTAGCCTGCAAGGAAATATTCAAAATACATGTCATGTAATCATGTATTTCTGCTAGCCAGTTGATTTGGGGAAAGGGGATTTGCTCTGTGTATGAGCCATTTATTAGTAACATTTGTCCTGTTTCTGTCATATTTCTAGGTAGTGAAGTTAATCTAATATTTTAATAGATATAGATCTGTAATTGTCATTAAGTCAAGTTTAAAAAGTACTATATTCCTGGTACATACAATTAAATAGCTGGAAATATCCAGTTTATGATGTACAGGCTGCTCAGTTAGACAGATTAGTTAGGTTGAAAAAGCAATATATTAGAATAGAGTTAAGAACTCATGAAAATAGAATTAAAATATGATGAGAAGGATCATTTTCTTTTTTATTATAAACATTAAAAAGATGGCATATCAAGTATTTTCATAAAGTATATTTCAAGTCCCCTTTGGAGTCATTGTTGGGATAACATATTACATGTGAGTACTATAAGCCTGGAGAGATTTTCTTAAAAGCTAATCTATAATAATACAATTAACATGATTTATTCCCAAAAAAATCTTGCATGGTAAGTAAAGTAGGTTTTATCTAGTACAGTGTTTTTAAAACCAGCCAGAATTTCATACACCTCCTGTTTAAATGGAGGGGTTCATATAGGATCACTCAATTTTATGATGGGACAATATTTTGTCTCCACATAAATTTTTCTTAACATATTTTCACATATACATGTGTAATTCTTCATCTTTAATATATATTATTTTGCTATAAAATAATCCAATGTAAGCTAATATATTAATTTTTGTTTAAGTTCTCATAATTTAACTTTTAAAAAAAATTAATAAAATTTTCGGTCTACTCATTATACAGAAGTATTTAAATTTAGGAGGGATGGGGGGTCTCGAGTTGTTTTCAAGGGGATTATTACGTTTCCCAAGAAATAGGTTAAAATTAGGGCGGTTGGTCGTGGGTCAGTTGAATGCGGCTTCCCCATTTTATGGGGTGACCAAAAACCTTGGATTCCAAAGGTTTGGCCAGTTTTTCCCAGCCATTAACTGATGCTATAATTCATTGTGTTGCTGCTGCTTAAAACAATCTCATTTACTGTGAAAATGTGTGCTTTTCAACAAATTCATGAATTGGTCTGCTTTGCTTCTTGAAACAAACTCAGTTGCTGTAAAAGGTACTGCTTTCAACAAATTTCATGCATAGTGTTTTGCTTGCTAGAATATTTTTTGTAACGTTCGCGGTTTGATAACCCGGAACGATAACTACAACATACATATAAACTTGTAAAGTTTATTTAAAATACATGTACATAAAATTTAATTGTAAGGTTTTTACCTTCCATCCCGGAACGGCCTTTATTATGCTTAATATATGTACATTATGTGATATTATGCTTTCATGTTACTTGCTGCTGCTGCTTTGTTATTTGGGGTCGCCCTTTTACGCTTGGCGACTCCTGCTGTTTAATATCCACGACCAAAAAACGAAATTCAAAATAAACATGATTGTAAAAAATATGTTTGTTTTTTTTTCTTCTATATAAATAAACCATTTTTAGCTTCTTCTCTCTTATGTATTGACATATTGAGTTCGTAATCTAGACGCCAATGTGTGCATACAGGGGGCGGAACTGCAAAAAAAAAGTTAAGATATGTTATTTACATGTGCTTAACTTTGTCTAGTGCATTTTTCTATGTACTTCATACATTTATGCTAGATGTATAAAATAAAAAGCGTGTTATTTTAAAGCTTTTCTTAGTCAACCACTCAATGTTTATTTGTAATAATCAGTAGCAAAAGGCCCCTATTATCGGAAACGTGACATCTTTAAAAAAAGAAGCAATACTCATATATTTTATGATTGTTTTCACAAAAAGTCAACTGTTTAATACAAATAAAAATGTGTGCTCTTCAATATAGACACATGTATTATATATAAAAAACTAGTGAGATCAGTATTGAAACTGTTTATGGGTTTAATGAATGGTCACCACAATTTTTCGTTCATCAGCTTTTATCAATTAACCGGCAATAATCCGATTCCAGTAATAAATGATAATTAGGCATATTATTCATCCCCATAACGATTTTATATGAAAATCCATTAGGCTTATTCCAATTGAACGATAATAATACATAAGTCCTTTCATCTGTTATGACATAAAAATGAAGAATTTAAAATGCATTATATAGCACAACTTTATTTCGTGGCCACAAATTTCATTTCGTTCCACGAATTATATTTCGTGGCCAAGAATTTTATTTTGTTCCCACAAATTTTTATTTCTTCCCACAATTTTTTATTTTTTTCCCCACAATTTTATTTCGTGGCCCGAATTTTATTTCGTTCCCACGAATTTTTATTTCGGGGCCCCGGAATTTTTTTTTCGTTCCAACGAATTTTATTTTGTGGCCACGGATTATTAAAAAAAAATCTCATACCATGTCCAATACCAGCCACCGTAGTTATTAGTTATTCGGCTATTTAAAAAGGCATAAAACTTTAAATGAATAAATGCTGAAGCGAGTGCGATTACGACTGATTAAAACAAGCGTAAGGTAAGTAAAATTAAATAAAATAAAAGAATCGACATGATTTCAAAGCCAAATGTTGGCTATATGGAAATAGTTTTTCTTCAAAATGTTGGCTAGGTGGGAATAAACCATATATTTCTCTTTAAAACTATCAGAGTACACAATTTTTTTCAACATCAAGGTGCCTGCGGCTCTCTGTGGCCACGTGTTTGTAAACGAAGACTGGACTACACAAAGCGACAGACCTGGATGAAACTGTTTGCTATATAACAAAGTCTTGAATTATAGCATGAATTTGAAAGAATTTTTATTTATGTTTAATGTTTATTTAATTTTATAGATAATATGTGGAGATTCAAAAGAGTGTTGGTAAAAATAATATGTGCTACATCTAGAGAACCAATCACAAGATTTCCTTCATTAATTCCTTCCCCTTAGCCCTTTTTAATTACAATTGCAGATGAATTAAAATACACAATAACACGGGATTAAAAAAATATATATATATATATATATATATATATATATATATATATATATATATATATATATATATATATATATATATATATATATATATATATATATATTAAATTTGTATTGTTACGTGAACAGACAACAAAAAGCGATTATATTTCAAAATGATTTTTTATGCACTAGTGTTTGGAATTCAGATTAAAAAAGATCGGTATTCTAATTCTTATTGATAAAATATAATTATAAACATAATTTTCCATTCATCAATTTTTTTAGAATTTGATCTTTTAAACGCGATCACAAATACTTGCTTTGATTATGACCACAGATGGCTAGTACACTGGTGCCTCGATCGGCAGCGTGGGATTCGCGCGTTGGATTACATACCTGTATAAACATCGAGCTGAACAGGGAATGTAATATGCATGCAGCTAATGATCGTGAATTATTCAATGCATACACTTTAAAATTACTTACATAGTTTTTTGTAATAATAAAGGTAGAAAGATAGATTTATTATTCTCCGCTTTGAACACTATTAAACTAATTTAAAAATGAAGAAAAAAAAGACTATTTGTATAAATAATTTAATAGTGAACCATAAAGCACGTTAAAACCCTTATTTAAAAGAAAATTCACATTAAATACCATAGGGTATATTATTATAGCAAGTTTTTAAATTACACACATGAAGGGGTTTTGATTTCCTCGCCGAATGATAAAGTTACCTGTTTACCTTGCCTACTTTCTAATACGTAGTACGCAATACCCCTTTTATACTCAAAAAACAACATTTTCAACAGTTTAAAAAAGGTATTAAAGAACAATTTTGATCGTAACATCCAGATCGAAATATTTACCGTTTTTGAGCTATAAAGAAAAAATTTTAACTCCAGACAACCCCTTTTGATTATTGTGAAAGTTTTAATTTATAAATTTTTTTTTTAATTTTTAACAAAATATTTTTATTTTTTAAGATATAAAGGAAAATATGTCGAATTTTTGCTGTTTTCCGCGTTCTAACTTTTGACCCCTTTCTAGCACCATTTTTAATGCAAAAATCAAAAACCGATGTGCGCAATTCAATGCTTCCTCTTTTCAATTTCAAAAAGTTTTGTGCTCCAATTATTACCTGAGCCTTTGTTGGAATACAGAGGTATGAAAATTTCATTCAAAGGGGAATAACTCTTAAATAAAAGTTATTTCCGAATTAGGAAAACAATTTTTAAAAGAAGTTTAGAAAGCCTCACGTTTTAGAAAGTTAAAAGCTCTAAAATTTGAACAAAATTTTTTCAGGAATGAGGAAGATATGAAGCGTCAAAGTTGGTGTTAGGGAAAAAAAAAGAATAATAAAAACTAGAGCCGAGCTCGTTGCAAAGCCACGAGTAGGTCTTCCGTCGGAGCTGCGGACGGGAGAAATGTCCTAGGGTCAAGGTCATGCCACGTTCTAAAATGTTAAAGCAATCTTTTGTATCTTTTAAGGGTTCATGTAGATACATATGTATCAACTTATTTATGTTTTACTATTAAAAAAGATAGTAAAGGAATGTTTGCGACATTGACTTTCTTAAAATGACTTTACGTTTCACCATGACACACGCTGTCGATAAGCAAAGCCCATTTGTGTGCTACCTTATTGACGAATTTTTAAGCTTTCCTTTTTCGATAGGCCTTGCCCCAGCTTATACGTGTATACATGTGTAAAACAGGTCAAAGAGTTTTCCTTTCTTTACCAAATGTCTATATGCTAGTATTTGAAATGATTTTATCACAGGTTACATACATTTGATTTTTGTGTAATACGAAAACCCTATCTCTGCTCATTAAAAAGTTTATCAAGGTTACAATTTTGAAAAAAGGCAAGCCTCAAGGTCACGTTAGCATAATCATTGTATCGGTATTTACAAAAATGTTGTACACAGTGAAATCCAGTGGTAAAATAAAAGCCCTAATGATTCTTTTCGTTCAAAAGGTATGACTTTAGTTAATGTTTTTAAAAAGCGGGTCAAACTTCAAGGTTAAAGGGTAAAAGATCATAATGAATTTTCAAAGGCGTTGACACAGGTAATACATGTTTATTTTTTTAAAAAAAAAGGTTTCAATAGTTATGGTCAATTCAAAGTAATGTTATTTTTTAAGTAGGTCAAGCTCCAGGATCAAGGTCATGGGGTTAAAAATCACAGTATATTTGAAAATAATGCACATTTAAATATGAAAGTCCTATTTCAACTCATTCAATAGTTATTATAATTTTAAATTTCCCGTGACAGATGGACACTGTCAGACGGGTTACAAATAAGGTTTAATGTGCTCTAATAAAAATAAATACATGTTATTTGAAAATGATAAATTGAGATATACGAATAAAAAAAATAGAAAATATTAGAAAAAACTGCGTT
Organism: Saccostrea cuccullata; assembly: GCF_032062105.1. Classification (NCBI taxonomy): domain Eukaryota; kingdom Metazoa; phylum Mollusca; class Bivalvia; order Ostreida; family Ostreidae; genus Saccostrea; species Saccostrea cuccullata. Next base: position 3,953 of record NW_026931404.1, on the reverse strand, counting down.
GAAGCTACGTATATTCAATACCGTATTTTTCAACTGCTTATTAAAAATATTATTTAGTTGTTCCAGCACTTTCCCTTTAAAATTTTTTCAACAGTAAAACATTTCTTACAACCGTTTTTAATACTCTTCTGAGCCTGAATTTGAGATAAAATGGGTGGGACTAACTTCTGGTGATCCATCTCAATTTTTTCAGAACAGCTAGCGAGCTACAGATCTGCAGTAGACAATTTCACAAAGTTAATTTTACAAATTCATTTGAAATGTAACAGAATTGAATTTTATGAAAGGATTATTTTTAATGCTTATTTTTAACATGCTAAAATTATTTACCTATCAAATTAAGTTAAGACAGTAAAAAGGAATTTGTCACTCAGTATTTTTCTAAGTAATTCGTGTCAATCCTAAACCTCAAAAAGCGTTTGACTTGTATGATAATTGCGCATGTGTGAAAAAACTGCCGTGGACTATCCTGGACTGAACATTAGATGTACTGGACATTCCGTCTTCAAGAAAATATATTTTTCTCTGGACAATTCCAGTTACCAAAACGTTTGTGTGTATGTCCATGTGTGAGCCTTTCAACATGTCTTTGTTTCATGTGACTTGATTTATTTTTTAGAATACAAACTTTTTCTTTTTATTGCTTACTTTTTTTTATAAATTACTTGTGTTACTCTCATCAATTATATTCTATTAACTTTGTTAATGTTTAATTGCTAAAAATATAGTGTATAAATCCAGAATGAAAATAATGAATTAAAAATAAAAAATTTAAATTTTCGGAAAAGAAAGCAAAATTCGGGGAAAACAAATGCAGCGAAAACTGGTTACCCCCTCCCCCCCCCCCCCCCCAAAAAAAAAAAAAAAATCTAGTACATGTAGTACATGTACACACTTCGATGCTCATTGAATACTCTAATTTCACAAGTTTGAGAAATTAAAATGTTTATGAATAAGAAAGTTCAGTGACCATCTTATCTTTTCTACCTTTTTTTTTTTCATTTGACAACCTGCGAATTAAAAAAAATGTCGCGGATTATTCGTTCACATTCTTCTATAATTTTTTTATATAAATAATGCTAAATTAAGCATCAATCAATGAAAGATGATAAGTATTTTTCCTATTTCCCGTTTTGTAATTTAAACAAATACAAGGAGAAAGTTGTCTCTGAGTAATATGTATGACATCCAGCTAAAAACGTTGAAAACTTTATTTCAACAAAGATTAATATTCAATTTAGTTATGTATATTATTCTTATCCAGTTTATTTTAGTTATACGTGTTATGCGCGTACGCATAAAAAATTCTTCTTCACTTGCCGTATAATATCACCTACCTGTAAATGGACTATAAAGTTTTATGCACATTTAATAACACATGATTTGAACAAAATAATTTTTTTAATCAATAAGATGTTAAAGAATCTATTTCATATCGATAAATTTACCGTTTTTGAGTTATAGAGCAAAAACTTTTAAGGTCACTTGAACACTAATTTGATGGGCATCCCTTTTTAATGATGTCAAATAATAGATCTTAAAAATTTTGCACAACATTTGTGAAACATGTCCTAACAAATTATTTTATTTAAAAGATACATAAGGAAATGTACGTAAATTTTTGCGCTTTTACGCATCTTATTTTTGAGCCCCACCTAGCACCGTATTGAGCCAAAACTAAAAAAAAAACCGATGGCAAACTTCATTTTATTATTTAAATTCAATGAAATTTTTGTTCCAGTTTTTTTCCCTTTTTGAGCCTTTGTCTGGAAACGAACGTCCAAATTTTTAATTAATGGGATGTAACTCAAAAAAAAAGGGAATTTTTGAAATGTATAGAAACAATTTAATGAAATTTTGTGACGTTTAAAAACTCTGAAAATTTTGAGCGAATTCCGTTGAATATAGCGAGTTATGAGGGTTTAAAGTTTCGTTAGGAAAAAAGAAAGAAAAAAGAATAATAGGGAATAATTTTAACCATCAGAATCAGTAGAAGGTCATCCGCCTGAGCGGAAGACCTTAATAATCTTTATAACTGTAGGAATTAGATGAGGTCTGCGTTGGAAACGGAAGACCTTAAATATAAAACCCTAGCACCACCTATTCATAGGTTATGACCAAGGTTAACGTTTATATATATATATATATATATATATATATATATATATATATATATATATATATATATATATATATATATATATAATATATATATATATATATATATATATATATATATATATATATATATATATATATTTGGGATGTCAAATCGGTCAATTTTTAATACTCGGTTACTCGGGCGTTTTCCCAATCAGTACCCCGGGTACTCGATAAAAGTCTAATTAAATATGAACAAGTTAATTGATAACTGTAAAACATTGTAAACTTTTGTAGAAATCAAACCACATTGTCTGATCGGGAGGTTTACCTGTAAATCTGTTGTAACAATTATGACCACTTTTTCCCACAAATTTAATGTAACATTTTTTTAAAGTTAAATTTATCAGATAAATACGAGAAATAAAATCATAATTGGTTCACAGTGGTTTTGATTAGAATAATAATCTGTTCCCTAATTTAATGTAACTCTTTGATGCGTTTTACGTCCGAGTGATAAGTCGTCAGAGCTACATGTACAGTATCAACTTGATCAAGTTATCATTTAACAGAGCGGTTTTATAATCTTCGTACATTTTTCAATCCTAAATTTATAAGCAATTAGGAGACGGTATGTTGTAGATTGGTGCAACGATTGCCATAAGTTTTTTAAAGCCTTAAATTTGTATTCAACCATTTGCATTAATTGGAACGTAATAAACCATCCATATCAACAATCGCACTGCAATTTCGTCTGTCTCTTTCCCCGAGAATTTACGGCTTCTGGAAAATTTACAAAATTATCTTATTTAAACATAATAGACCTTAAACGATGTTCAATGAAAACAAATAATTAGAGCAAACTAAAATCAGGAGAAGACCGAAGGTGAGAAAAGCCATGTAGGTAGCAGGTGCTTGGTCACGGTAATTACTGTATAAACACTGCCACAGGCAATAACGGTATTTAGAGGCGAGGAAACCCTAATTACTGTATGTACAAGCGCAATGAATATTTAAGGGTTTAAAACCAATGTTATCATGCACAATAAATAAGCTTAGAAATATTTTAAAATATACATCCGAGTAACCGAATACCGATTTTAGCATTCGATCTCGGACGTTGAATGAGTACCCGGTTAACCGGATCGTTGACATCCCTAATATATATATATATATATATATATATATATATATATATATATATATATATATATATATATATATATATATATATATATAAAAATATTATATATATATATATGGTATATATAGGTATACAGTTTAGGGGAAGTTCAAAGGGTCAAGGTTGTTGCTATCTAAAGAAAGGTCTTTCTAAAAGATTACATATGCTTTTTATGAAAGCGGTGGCCCAAACCATTCAAAATTTATGCCCAGGGTTAAAGTGAGTAAACAGTAGGTCATACTATACTTGAAAGTAAAAGGGTCAAAGTTGTTGATATCCAATTAAAGGTCCTGTCACAAGAATTATATATGTGAAATATGAAAGCTCTAATCCCAACTGTTCAAAAGTTGTGGCCAAGGTCAAAATTTGTAAAAAGTAGGTCAAATTACAAGGTCAAGGTCAAAGAGTCAAAGTTATTGATTTCCAATGAAAGGTCGTTACAAGAATAACATATGTGAAGTATGAAACCATAGCCCTTACTGTTCAAAAGTAATGTCCTAGGTTTATTTTTTTTGTAAGTACGGAAATGTCCTAGGTCAATGTCAAAAGGTCAAAATTGATGGTTTCAAATAAAAGGTCGTGCCACAAGAAATTAATATTTGAAATAAGAAATTTTTGTATCTACCTTAAAAAATGGGCCAAAATTAAAGTTTGGATTTTTTGTATTAAA
>NW_026931403.1:0-4826 GCF_032062105.1 Saccostrea cuccullata | reverse complement strand
TAGATAGCTCAAATTTACTAACGTCATATAACTCAAAAACATGAATTATTTTTCCTTTCAATTTTTCAAGCAGATGAATGAAGATATTTCTTTTCATTTATTTATGAACTCTAGTTGTTTAAAATGTTTTCTTTTTTCTTCAACAGGTTTACAACCCAACCCCGCACCAGGTAACCTAATAAATCAATTTTCAAATAATAATCATAATAATAACTAGAGCAAAGCTCGTTGCAAAGCAACGAGTAGGTCTTCCGTCCTATTTGACCGGAAGTAACTTTCATTTTTTACAAAAATGTGTAATAACACCCAAAACATGGTTCAAATCCTCTGAATCTATGTTTATTACTACAAAAATAACCCTTTTTGCTACTTTCGGTTTGACCGGGAGTGATGACAACGGACGGAAAATTTATTTTTATGCTTCCAGTGACAGATGTTACCCAAAAACTTGTCAAGAACTGCAAAAACACGCGGTTCCGACTACTTCCGGTTTGACCGGAAGTGACGTCGCCGGACGTATTCTGACGACCCCAATAGCTTGACATTTTGAACAAATTTGCTTCTTTGATGAATTACAAATTCTCAATACTTTTTGAGAAATAAAGGAAAAGCTTTTGGCCCCTCTAGGCCCTTAATTTTAGGGGCCAGACCTCTTTTCTAGATATCATTTGAAAGATATTGAAATTCTACACTTCTTTCGTTCTATATGTTATAACAAAATATTTCCAGGTAAAAAGATATCGTGGGAAAAAAGATAAAAATTTTGAAATTCACGAGAGGTCTATTTGAGGGCAATAGCGAGCGCCGACGTGCGGCACTTCAGATAACAAGAGGCCCATGGGCCACATCGCTCACCTGAGCACTAAGGCTAAGAAAAAGTAGAAAACGGTATCTATTGTAAAGTTTCAATCCAAAAGAAGTCCCATGACCAATCATGGATTTGCTTTTTTTTAGAAAATGATTTTTAAAGAATTTTCATAAATATTTTTATGTAAAACTTTGGTAGGCCATTTTGGCCCCGCCCTACCCCTGGGGGGGGTATGATTTGAACAAACTTGAATCTACACTACCTGAGCATGCTTCCGTATAAATATGATGAATTATGGCTTTGTCATTCTTGAGAAGAAGATTTTAAAGAATTTTCCTTATATTTCTATGTAAAACTTTGGTCGGCCATTTTGGCCCCGCCCTACCCCGGGGGTCATGATTTGAACAAACTTGAATCTACACTACTGAGCATGCTTCCATATAAATATGATGAATTATGGCTTTGTCATTCTTGAGAAGAAGTTTTAAAGAATTTTCCTATATACTTCTATATAAAACTTTGGTCGGCCGTTTTGGCCCCGCCCTACCCCCGGGGGTCATGATTTGAACAAACTTGAATCTACACTACCTGAGCATGCTTCCATATAAATATGATGAATTATGGCTTTGTCATTCTTGAGAAGAAGATTTTAAAGAATTTTCCTATATATTTCCACGTAAAACTTTTGTCGGCCATTTTGGCCCCGCCTACCCCGGGGGGTCATGATTTGAACAAACTTGAATCTACACTACCTGAGCATGCTTCCATATAAATATGATGAATTATGGCTTTGTCATTCTTGAGAAGAAGATTTTTAAAGAATTTTCCTATATATTTCTATGTAAAACTTTGGTCGGCCATTTTGGCCCCGCCCTACCCTCGGGGGTCATGATTTGAACAAACTTGAATTTACACTACCTGAGCATGCTTCGATATAAATATGATAAATTATGGCTTTGTCATTCCTGAGAAGGTTTTAAAAGAATTTTACTATATACTTCTATGTAAAACTTTGGTCGGCCATTTTAGCCCCGCCCTACCCCCGGGGGTCATGATTTGAACAAATTTGAATCTACACTACCTGAGCATGTTTCCATATAAATACGATGAACTATGGCTTTGTCATTCTTGAGAAGAAGATTTTTAAAGAATATTCCTATATATTTCTATGTAAATGTTTGATCGGCCATTTTGGCCCCGCCCAACCCCAGGGGGTCATGATTTGAACAAACTTGAATCTACACTACCTGAGCATGCTTCCATATAAATATGATGAATTATGGCTTTGTCATTCTTGTGAAGAAGATTGTTAAAGAATTTTCCTGTATATTTCTATGTAAAACTTTGGTCAGCCATTTTGGCCCCGCCCTACCCCCGGGGGTCATGATTTGAACAAACTTGAATCTACACTACCTGAGCATGTTTCCATATAAATACGATGAATTATGGCTTTGTCATTCTTGAGAAGAAGATTTTTAAAGAATATTCCTATATATTTCTATGTAGATGTTTGATCGGCCATTTTGGCCCCGCCCAACCCCAGGGGGACATGATTTGAACAAACTTGAATCTACACTACCTGAGCATGCTTCCATATAAATATGATGAATTATGGCTTTGTCATTCTTGTGAAGAAGATTGTTAAAGAATTTTCCTGTATATTTCTATGTAGAACTTTGGTCAGCCATTTTGGCCCCGCCCTACCCCCGGGGGTCATGATTTAAACAAAATTGAATCTACTCTACCTGAGGATGTTTCTCCATAAGTTTCATCTTTCCTGGCAATGTGGTTCTTGAGAAGAAGATTTTTAAAATATGCCACCAAATTTTCAGTTATTCCCAATTATCTCCCCTTGAATGAGGGCGTGGCCCTTCATTTGAACAAACTTGAATTCCTTTCACCCAGGGATGCTTTGTGACAAGTTTGGTTGAAATTGACCCAGCGGTTCTTGAGAAGAAGTCGAAAATGTGAAAAGTTTACAGACAGACAGACAGACGGACGGACAGACAGACAGACGGACGCCGGACAAAATGTGATCAGAAAAGCTCACTTGAGCTTTCAGCTCAGATGAGCTAAAAATGAAATACCTTACGTTTATCTATAGACTTAGGACTATCATGCCTGAAAGTTTCATGATTCTATCAAAAGCCATTTTTTAGAAAGTCTGCGGACAACCTGACCTTTCAAATATTATAAAAATGACAATATCTCCGAACCGGAAGTGACGTCATCAAATCGAAAAAAATATGTGTCAGGTTTAAGTCCTGAAAGTTTCATGGAAATCAATCGAGCCTTTTTCGAGAAATTGCGTGCATAAAATCGGTAAGAAAAAAAGAATAATAATATAGAAGGAAAAAGTGAAAAAGAAACCGAAGAATAACACGAAGACCTTAATTATAAATAAATAAGGATGGCAATTTGTAACCGGTTAATCGATTGATCGGTCGGAAGGATGCTAATCGGTTAGAAAATCCGTAATCGGTTAGTCGGTAAAAATAAAATATATGTAAAGAGTGCAGTTTCCTTAAAATCCCGTCTGATTTTTTTTTTTAGAAAGGAAAGCGCTGCGTTTATTCTCATTTAGTGCTTTTACACATCTTATAATTAAAAATATTTAGAGGTAATTATAGCCCTCCAGATTGAGATCGAAGGGTAATTGGCCAAATCGTAAAGTTTAATTACTATTTTTAGCCGGGCTTATTGCTCAAAGAGCAATTGCCGGCTTATGTCATTCTGTTCAAGACAGGAAGTTCACCCCATAGTCGCCATTTTAAAGTTACGAGTAAAAATATAGTTTTTACTCTCAACCGCTTCTGAGATAATACAAACGCTACATAAAGCAACATAAATAAAATGAAGTTTTATCTAAATAAATAAACATTAGTAGTAATGACTTTGAAAACTTCAGTCTTAAGTCAAAGAACATAGTTTATTAGCGTAAGGATTTCTGATAATTAGTGTTATGGTAGTTCTCTACACTAACGAAGAAAAACAGGAGAGGGAACCAGACTGGCCTGTTTGTTTATTCAGCTGCGGTACTAGATTAATTCTGATTCTGACAAAATCGGACCTTGGTATTTGGATCGAAAACTCACTGTCACTGTCTCATGTGTCTTATACAGTGTTATTTATAAATGCTAGTTTTAGAATAATTTTTTCATCAGAATTTTTAATCTGATATTCTTGTTATTTATCTGTTAATACAATATAAATGTATGATTCATGTAAGAAATTCATTTTACTCTGTAAATGAACCCGGCTCTCTGTACTTCTGAGTACTTTGATTATAACATCACGCTATTACACAGATATATACAGTGTATAGTCCTGTGTTGTTGTTTTTTTATGATATTAAAACATCACCGTTAATCACTTTTAATTATAGTAGGTCTATATTTTGCCGTTATCTATTAAATATTATTATAAAGAACGTTGTAATTTGTAAATAAAGTGAGAGTTCAGACAGGGCCTAGTTCTGATTATGGTGAATTATATAACATTTGCTTTGGAAAATTATCCCTGTCTGATTTCTCAAGCAAGATTCATGGTTTTCTTATTTTTTCTTGTCTATTGAAATTGAAATAAAATATACTCTTATGTACATAAAATTCCCCGATCAAAATAATAAACAGAAAGTAACTTCTTACGTCTTTTTAGCCTTTGGGAATATGCAAAAAAATGTCAAAATGTATATCTTGATACGACTTACCGGTTAATCGGTCGGAACGTTTTGAGGTTAACCGATTAGCAATTCTGCAATTGATTGCTATCCCTAAAAATAAATTCATCGAATTAATTATCACAGTGGTCATAACAATTGATTAGTTTTATTATTCGATCTGATGAAATATATCTTCCACCATCATCAATGATAATGCTGAATTAATAAATCTCAGTGTTCATTGTGCAGTGCAGATTTCAATGTTCAAATGCTGGCAAAGTAAATTGTTAAAGGTGGCGAACTCAAGGGCTAGAGCTAGACAATTTGTTACACAATGCATCATACTGATTTAAAGAA
>NW_026931402.1:0-48586 GCF_032062105.1 Saccostrea cuccullata | reverse complement strand
GACTTCACTGCCACAGTGTCACTTTTTTCCTCTGAGTCTGCCCCTTTACAGTTTTTATACTGCCCCTGAGATGTGTTACCATAGCTACCTGGAATGGCAATAAGTTAATCAGTATTCATAGTTTAGCAATGAAACATTAGTTCTAGGATGACACATTTTCACTTGACTTTGTAACTCATAATTTCTCAAACTCATGCTACAGTTTGTAAAGCATAAAAAGTCTGTAAACGGGCTCTATATTGAAGTTGATGACTTTATAGCACAACCCATATACAGATCTATTCTGTTATACAATACCTTTTCCAATAAGATTGCCTATGCTTAATTTACTTCTAGGAATAAGGAAATCACTGACATTTTGTCGGATTGCTTCATCCTCAATACGTCCCAACAGCTCACTGATATATGGACCAGAATCTAGAAAATGTGAGATAAACTTGGCTATCAATACTAAAGTAGTTTTTCTTTTGTGTTGAAAACTGTTTTTATGGATCTGTTTATTTTTGGTTATGTAAAACTTTAAGAAAATATCTCTGGTTGTTTTTATTCCAATTTTGATTTTGTTTACCATCCCTTTGTTCACTAGTATGAAAATTTCCCAAAATACTTATCTATTTCAAAAACGAAAATTAATTCATGTTTAAAATGCAAACAATTTGGGCAAAGATCATGGTTTTTTTTTTTTTTTTTTTTTTTTACAAGAAATGCCTTTCAAATTGACAAGTTTATTGAAGGAAAAACAGACATTTCTCCTGTAAAGAATTACTATAAAAAGGGAAAACTTCGCCCCTATTTTATTTCCACCCATTTTGCCCTTGACATAAGTGGGTGAATTTAAGCAGTGCGAAATAGAAGAAAAATGTATGATTCATTGAAAAAAACTGTGAAAAGGTGAAATTAAAACGGGGCAAAATTGTTTGGAAGAGTGAACAGGCGAAAATAACACGGTGGAACATAACCCTGTATACAGTATCTCTCTTACCAGAGGGTCAATAAGCCTTAAGTAATATATAAACATGTTCTTAAATCAGGTACATTACCTCCATTGACTATCTGCCCATTCATGTCAGCTTTAACAGACATGCTGTTCATTCCAATCTCCTCCTCTTCCTCCTGCTCGTGGTCCTTCAGAAGTTCCGGTATGGCGCCCTCTGGTGGCTTGTTTTTACGCTGACGTCGTATGATACAAATTGTCAGAAGGGCAATGATTGCAATCATTGGAATCACCACTCCGAGAATGATCCCCATGGCGATTGGTTTTTCTGAAGAAATCGGGCCTTCTGGATCTGTAGGTAAGATAATTTAGTTAAAGATTCATTAAAACTTTAAAAGCAAGCCTACCAATGCAGTGTATTTGGTTTCATTTTTAGAAAAAAATATTTTTAATTTCTTGTGAATCTTTATTCTTTAAAAAAAAAATGAGCATATCTCTGCAACTGCATAACTTGTAAATAATTCTTTTTGAACATTTACTGTTTTTGAATGCTCCAATTCTCCAACTTAATATATATAAAATGACAAATGTATACAAAGACTTGCAAAATTACAACAATAACAAAAATAAAATGAATAATAAATGAATAAAACATTAACTCTTTCATCATTACATGATTATTTCCCTATGTATGTTACACCCTAACCTGTGTATGTTAAGTACCCAACATTTTCCTGAAAGTTCCCAACTTCTATCTGAAAAGGAAAATGTACAAGCTTTTCAGACTACATTTTGTCTTCTTTTTTTTTCTTTTTCATTGTGATCTCATCACAAATTCTATCCAATCAGATTCCATGACACAAACTTACAGCTACTCTGGCTCGTCCATGTCTCATTCCTTCTGGTTGGTCAGGTGGGATACATGTGATGTTATCTGATGACACCTGTATATTGGTACACTGATCTGTACCAACCAACACTCTCAGATCATGGTATGGTTGAATGGAAGAAAATGAGGATCCCTAAAGAATAGAGAAAGACATTTGCTGATGAATCTCACCTACTTCATGCAAGACTAAGCAAAAATAAACTTAGGATGGATTGATTGCATATTGTTTAACGCCCCTCTTGAGAATTTTTCACTCATATGGAGACGCCGCCACTTGCCGGTGGAGAGTTGCAAATTTTTCCCTATAATTGGCACTTAGGGCCATTGAGCGGGGAGGGATCTATTTCTTGAACACCTACTGCAACACGGGACCTCGGTTTATATGGTCTCATCTGAAGGGCTGGTCTCCATGTTGCACAGTAGGATTCGAACCCACGACATAAGGATCAACTCCTGCAGACGCTCTAATCACTGTGCCACCCAGGTGACAAATAAAAGATGAAGATCACTAAATGTAAAATAAAAACAAGTCTTTCTTGAGACAGTTTTCCCATCTCACTTTTTCCTAGATAACCACGTTTCCCTTCTCACACTTACCCTGATAACTAGAGATTTTCCCTTCATATAACTGACATTTTCTGGCAGTTTCTCCAACACAGGATCAGGATAGTAGAAGAATGGATGGAATGGAGAACTATGGGACACATTTTTCCACTTCTCTACATTGTCCAGAATGAGGCCGAAGTGAACAAGGCGAGGCTGACCAGCTGAGATCATTTCCCCTGGGGATAGGGGGAGAGGAGGGGTGGGGCACTTCAGGCACTTAAGTTTACTCAACTCATCTGCGCATTTCTGTAAATATCAAACATAACTAACTTCCTTGTCATCTAGAGCAACTTGAAATTTCTAAAGAAAAAATCTCAGAACAAAAGCATAAACTAGTCTTAATCAAAAACAGGAAAACAAATAAACTATGAGGATATTTCAGTGTCAACATGATCTTATCTTGCATTTACACTTGTCACTATATGATGCAGGACATGAAATAATAGTTCAAAACAACAATTTCAGTGAAATTATTTCGGTGTATTAATTTTATTTACCAGAGCTGAATCTTCATGTCCTTCCAGAAATATCAGTCTCCTTTGTATGAGGTTTAGTCTCTTCCCACAGACTTGCACATAGACACCACCACTATAAAAACAAAACAGTTCTATTACAATTATATACAGTTATGTACAAAATTTATTTGGGGGGGGGGGGTTACCCGACAATGCTCAAATCACGAGAATAATAATTAGCAAATGGACTGTTGAACAAGAGAATTACAGACCTGTTTACCCTTACCGTCGTCTCTCAGTATTTTTGATCAGATTTGTCCGTGAGATTTAACATTTGCCAGTAAGATTTCGCTTCCCATTGATTTTACGTATATAATTGTAGAACAACTGCTTTTTTGATTATCAAAACATGGTTAAATACATGTAACGTGTTCTTTGTCATGTTATACCACAGCATTTTTGGCAACTTGAAATCGTCGATGTCCTTTAATTTTTTCTTTTACAGTGATTAAAGGGCGTGAAACTGAGACAGATCATAAGGATGATTGATTGATTGTTTAATATATCTCAATAATTTTTTACTCATTAAGATGCAACCACCTGCCCGTGGAGAGCTGCGAATTTTGTCCACTACTCAGCACTCAAGGCCATAGAGCAGGGAGGGGTCTGTTTCGTGCCAGCACCTATTGCGACACGGTTTATATGGTCTGATTTGAAGGACAGGTCTCCAAGTCACACAAGTGGGATTCGAACCCTCGACGTAAGGAGCAAGTCCTTACTGTGCAACTCTTAGAGCAGACGCTCTATACACTGTGCAACGCGGCCCCAGCAACCAGATCATTACAATTGATTGTCAATGACTGTTGCTGTTTTAAGCCGAGTAGGCATTCTTTCATCAATATTTCAGCAGATCATAAAGAAAACTAACTCCTAAATTCCAAACAAACGTATTTCCATATTTTCATAATAGCAAAACATGAGACGTATTTTTGATTAAAAATCCGTAAAAAATACGGCGAAATCGTAAGAGTAAACAGCTCTGGAATTAACATGGGTTTCAGCACCATATAAGTTAAAGAGAGAAATTTTATCTTCGTGAGTGATGCTTCTCACAAAATTATGCGATAATGAATTCCTAGCTTATAATTTGGAATCTACAGCAGTGCTTTTATAGTGAGATATCCAGGTAATTTCTATCAATGAAGTCATCTGACAGTTCAATTATAATAATATACATGTATGTAAGTAATTTTGGGAGCCCTATCTGACAGTGTTTTCATAATAAGGTATATAGGTAATTTCTGAATTTAGCACAACCTGACAGTGCTGTTATACCATAATAAGTAGGTAATTTGGGGAGTTTTACCTGACTGTGCTGTTATAACGAGATATGTAGGTTATTACTGGGTCCTCTGTATAATTGAATTTGTCAGTTAGAAGTCGTTTAAATCCTCCAAAGTCCACCTCTACTTCTCTTTGTCCCACTCCATTTACAGACTTAGATGTCATGCACTGAATTTCATCTGCCATCACCCTGTGAAAGAGAATAAAGAAACCTCAATTCTAAAGGCACAAAATAGAAATAGCTATTTTTAGTCTTGTCAACATAATACTCAAAATTTACTTTTTTATAGGTCTTATTTCCTTGCATTTGTGTTTTTAGTACACTTGTACAAAAGTTTAATAGATTTGCATTCTACATTCAGATTTCATACAGAGTAGACACAATTCAGTAAATAGAGGGCATCACAGTGATATGCTATGTGATATACTATCATTACACCAGGTAATGCTATATAGTTCAGCCAGGTTTACACGAACAACCAAAGAGACTATATCGCATGATTAATGCATCTAACTGGCCCTCAACTTAGAAATATTTTAAAAAACACATGCATTATCTAAGAATAATCTGTACCCCTCCTTTTCTTTTCCTGTCTCTTAGTATCATCCCCCCTCTCTCTCTCTCTCTAACATACTGTAATTCTTACAAGCTTAAGGACTTCCTACTGTATCAAAATTTATCAGTGACCTTCTGTCTTCACCTTCTTAACCCCCCCCCACCAATCTCTTTCCCTCCCTCCCCCTCTTTCTCTTAAACATACTGTGTCACTTCACAAGGGCTCCAAGCTATATCCACATTTATCAATGACACTATACCCCCCTCTCTTTCTTTCTAACATACTGTGTCACTTTACAAGGGCTCCCAGCTATATCCATATTTATCAATGACCCTATGCCCCCCTTCTTATCCCCTCTCTTTCTCTCTAACATACTCTGTCACTTTACAAGAGCTCCCAGCTATATCCACATTTATCAATGACCCTATGCCCCCCCCCTCTCTCTCTCTAACATACTGTGTCACTTGACAAGGGCTCCCTGCTATATCCACAGTTATCAGTGACCCTATGTCCACATTCCCTCCAAATATCCTCAGTAAGGTGCCTCCTGATTGGGGTCCTTTGTTGGGGTTCATACCAATCACTTTGGGAATCTTAAAAAACAAGATGTGTTTGTGAAACACTGATGCCCCCGTCTGGCAACATAGAAAAGATTAAACTTTTCTTATATGCAGATTTAATATATTGGTATCCAAAGTAGGGTATTCTCACTGGAAACACAATTGTAAAATATTAAAGTAGGCCAAGGTTAAAGTTTTTTCATAAGTACGGAAATCTCCAAGGTCAAAGCAATTAGTATCTCATTAAAGGTCTTGCCACAAAGAATACATCTGTGAAATATGGAAGCCCTAGCCCTAATCCTTCAAAAGTTATAGCCAAGGTTACCGATTTTAAAAAAGTGGGTCTAACTCCAAGGTCAAAGGGTCATAATTCTTGATTAATGATATCAAATGAAAGGTTATGTAAGAAGGATTACATATGTGAAGTACAATATCACTGGCCCTTGGCGTTCAAAAGCTATGGCCAAGGTTAAAGTTTTTTTTCATAAGTACGGAAATCTCCAAGGTCAAGATCAATAGGTCAAGGTTATTGGTATCTAATGAAAGTTCTTGCCATAAAAAAAATACATATGTGAAGTGTGTAAGCCCTAACCCTAACCCTTCAAAAGTTATGGTCAACTTTACCAATTTTGAAAAGTAAGTCAAACTCCAAGGTCAAAGTCAAAGGGTGAAATTAGGTGGTTTCCAAAGAAAGGTCTTGTCATAAGGATATGTAAAGTATGAAAAGTTATGGGCAAGGTTAAAGTTTTTGCAGACAAACAGAGAGACAGAGAGACGGACGGACACAACAAACATAGGTAATCAGAGATTACAGAGCTCACCTCAACGAATGTTGTCTTTAAGTAAGGCAAAGTCACACAATTAACCAACAAAAAGTGTACATTCCAGAAATGAAAATATTTAAGCAATTTTGATCGAATACATTGAAATAGACCTACCGGTACATAAAAAATTTAAACTAGTTGTTCATGAAAATGTAATTAAAATTAAGCATCTGAAGCAAATTTGAGAGTTTTCATCTCCTGATGCAACATTTGTGCAAGTTTGGTTTGGTTTATACAATGTTATATAAGCCTTCAAGTTTTTTGGTAATTGACCTGCACCCATAACTTTTACCTGGTCTATTATCTGAAAAAATGTATGTCGAATTCAGCATCCAAAGTAAGTCCATTAGTGTGCATCCTAAGATGTATTGTCCATGCAAGTTTGCTCATTATAGGGCTCATAGTTAATTGGAAATGATACATTCATCACAAACTAACATTTTCACTCATCCACAAAATGTAGGTCAGATTCAGCATCCGAAGCAAGCCTGGTAGTATGCATCCTTAGATGTATCATCCATGCAAGTTTGGTCAACATAGGGCTTATAGTTACTTGGAAATGAAACCTGCACCAAAAACTTTAACCTGTTCACTCAACCAGAAAATGTAGGTCAGATTCAGCATCTGAAGCAAGCCCGGTAGTATGCATCCTTTGATGTATCATCCGTGCAAGTTTGGTCATTAAAGAAGTCATAGTTACTTGGAAATGAATTATGCATCAAAAACTTTCACCTGCTCACTCAACCGGAAAATGTACATTGTAGATCAGAAACAGCATTCGAAGCAAGCCTGATAGTATGCATCCTTAGATGTATCATCGATGCAAGTTTGGTCAACATAGGGCTTATAGTTACTTGGAAATGAAACCTGCACCAAAAACTTTAACCTTATCACTCAACCGGAAAATGTAGGTCAGATTCAGCATCCGAAGCAAGCCCGGTAGTATGCATCCTTAGACGTATCATCCATGCAAGTTTGGTCAACATAGGGCTTATAGTAACTTGGAAATAAAACCTGCCCAAAAAAATTTAACCTGTTCACTCAACCGGAAAATGTAGGTCAGATTCAGCATCTGAAGCAAGCCTGATAGTATGCATCCTTAGATGTATCATCCATGCAAGTTTGGTCAACATAGGGCTTATAGTTACTTGGAAATGAAACCTGCACCAAAAACTTTAACCTGTTCACTCAACTGGAAAATGTAGGTCAGATTCAGCATCCGAAGCAAGCCCGGTAGTATGCATCCTTAGATGTATCATCCATGCAAGTTTGGTCAACATAGGGCTTATAGTTACTTGGAAATGAAACCTGCACCAACAAATTTAACCTGTTCACTCAACCGGAAAATGTAGATCAGATTCAGCATCCGAAGCAAGCCTGATAGTATGCATCCTTAGATGTATCATCCATGCAAGTTTGGTCAACATAGGGCTTATAGTTACTTGGAAATGAAACCTGCACCAAAAACTTTAACCTGTTCACTCAACCGGAAAATGTAGGTACGATTCAGCATCCGAAGCAAGCCCAGTAGTATGCATCCTTAGATGTATCAACCATGCAAGTTTGGTCAACATAGGGCTTATAGTTACTTGGAAATGAAATCTGCACCAAAAACTGCACCAAAAATGTTAACCTGCTCCAAAAACATTAACCTGACCATTACTTTGCTGAAATTGCAGCATCTGAAACTTTGACTGGTACAATGAAACACATTAGAAGCATCTTCCATGCATGTCTAATCAATATAGGACATAGAAGTACTTAAAAAGAAAACTGCTCCAAAAAACTTAACCTGGGACGCCAACGCCGACGCCGACACCGACGCCGACGCCGAGGGTATTACATAAGCTCCCCCAACTTCGTTGAGGTGAGCTAAAAACTATATACCCCCGAAACTTTGTTTACGGGGCCATAAAAAGACATTTATAACAATCAGAATAGCTCAAATGTTGCCAATAGGTACAATCATTATGTTTCAAATACAATAAAACTTCATTATAACAAACTTAATGAGGCTGATACCTCATTTTAACAAACTCAGTGAAGCTGATAAAACTAAGATACTTAGGATATTATTCCACTGACCACGAAGCTGAAGACACTGTCAGATTCCGTTTTATACAGTTTATCCACCTCCACTGTGATTGTGCCATTTAGTGGAGAATCCACTTTGTCTGTCAGACACTTAAACCTGGAAAAAAGAAACTGAAAAATAAAATCACATTCTCCTTAAACTTTATGAAACACCATACAACATAATGTAAAATCACATATTTTCAAGGTGTCAAACTCTCGAGGTATGATGAAAAAATCTTGGTTTGTGGGGACTTGATTTCATGGATGGAGAATGTTTAGTGGTAATGTATATCAAATTTTACTTTTCGTGATGGTCATAAAATTGTGGGTCTCTCCTTGCCTAGAAAAAACGAAAATAACCCCCCACGAAAATTAGTGATTTCACAGTAAGTAAAATTTATTCTGCAGAAATTTCAGTTACAATGGTGCACAGGCCACATTCTATACCAATCATATCTGCATCAGGGAAACTTTCTAATACCTCATTCTCAAAAAGTTACATTTTAATAGACTCTTTTCTTCAGATTCTAATACTTCAAAACTTTTGCCAATTACACTCTACATAAAAAACTGACTATAAGTATAGTTTTTATAAAACATTTAGCTGACCCTTGTGAGGATTCGAAGTGATCAGGGTGTACCATACAGTTGACCCCTGCCACCTTCACGCCGTCCTTGATGTCCAGGTAAGATTTCCCGAGGTTAATACCTCTTACGGTAATGTTGGTTCTCCCTTGTACAGGGCCCATAGAGGGCTCAAACTACAAAGAAACACTCCAGTTCAAAGACAGTCTTACAGCTTACGTGTGGGTTTGGATGTACTCTGTACACAGTTTTGATTTCTATCATCAATCTTTGCATGTTTTTTTCAATCTAGAGATTTTCACTCTTGAACTAGGGAAAATTTTGACTTGTCACAAAATAACAAATTCTAAAAAATAACTCACAACAGATGTTCATATTACCTTCAATATTCCTAACTACTCTAAGAAAAACAAAAAAAAAAGAGTTACCCTGAATATTTTGGGATTAGGACACGTGTCATCTCTGTCTAGCCACTGGTCCTGTACACCCTGACACTCTCGGTTCCTTGTACACCTGTTGGTTCTGTTACACCATCCACAGTTGTATTTAGAGTCCATCGTCAAACACAGGCCACAATTTGTCACCATTTGTGTACACTTGTATATCCGAACTGGAATCAAAAATAAAAAACACTTGTGTTCCAAAGAAAATCTAAATTTAGTAGTCACTAACAAGATAAATATATAGCATCTAGCATTGGTACATATTTCTAAAACTAAAAAAAATACCTAATGTACATGTACAGTACTAATACTTGTGTGCTGTCAAATTTTGCTGCAATCATGAGTTGGGATTGTCAGCATACTGTACTTGTATTATATTTGGTGAGTACTATATTTGGTGGAAATTATTTTTTCCAAAAGTTAGCGTAGATTTGATTTAGCGCTTTCTGAATGTGCTAGATATAAATGTATGACGTACAAAACATTATTAGCGATGTACTTAATTTAGTGGACTAGCGATTTTTTTCCACCCATTGGGAAAGGGTCCGGTACCGATTCAATTGGGAAAAATAACATCAAAGAAGAACAATGAGAATTTTCTCTCAATCAAATAAAATGTATTTTGCACTTATTCTAACTAAATTACCTATTATTACGTGTTTTAAAGAATAAGCAACGAGTACTTATTGCTTATTTTTATCAATGTCCCATGTTTTCCACATTTTCATGCTTTCAAATTGTCGAAATGTATGATACTATGCTGTTTTTCACCACAGATCCCCCCAAATTACGACTTTCTCTACTTTTGATTTAAGCGGAAGTGAAACAATTAGTCAACTTGTACATTGTTTCATTTAAAAAGAAATACAATGTCGTCATAGTCTGTTGCTTCACAGTTGAATTGGGGATTTTTGGTCACAAAATTGGGAAAAATTAACGTTTTTGGCATTGGGAATGGTGCCGTTTATCGGTACCAGTTATATAAAGAAAACAAGAGGCCCACGGGCCTTATAGGTCACCTGAGTATCATGTAACAACTTTCCAGTGATTGTATTTGGTTCGTGTTTTAATCCAAAAGCCATGAAATTCACAAATTTTGAAGGAGGCACCATTGCTTATCAAAGGGCATATTTCAAAGCATTAATTTTTTTTTTAGTCAAAGTACCCCCCTGGTACCCCTGACCCAGCGGCCCTGAAATTATGTATTTTGAAAGAGGCCCCTTTCTACATTATAAGGCCAGCATTTTTTTTATGTTTAGGTTTAGTTATGAACATGAGAATAAAAAAGTCACGAAGGAGAAGGAAATAAAAAAAAATTTGATAAATCAATTATTAACATTTGTACATTCTTTTTTTATGCTATTCTAATAGGCTCCTTACCACTGGACACATAATGCTTACAAATAGGAAAGTAGAACATTTAATTGCTTATTTCATCATCTGCCAGCTTGGGTAGTTTGGGCCAGTTATATAAATTTTGTGATGTTGGTCAAAATATATTTTAAAATAGAACTGTCCAAACGGGACAAAATACCCCCCGCTGGGTTTTTCAGAAGTAAGTTTTTCCAAAATAAAGATGTATCAAAAACGAATTATGAAATTTTTATTCCAGTGACCTTGAACTTCCCCAAATAACCTTGGGTCAAGGTCATGACACACCCTTGGGTCATGGGCAATCTTTCGGTGAAATGAGAACCTACCAAGTTTATCCATAAGAAACATATGGACCGGACACAAATTATGAAATTTTTCATCCAGTGACCTTGAACTTCCACAAATGACCTTGGGTCAAGGTCATGACACACCCTTGGGTCATGGGCAATCTTTGTGTGAAATAAAAACCTACCAAGTTTATCCATAAGAAAGATATGGACAGGACACGAATTATGAAATTTTTCTATCAGTGACCTTGAACTTCCCCAAATGACCTTGGGTCAAGGTCATGACACACTCTTGGGTCATGGGCAATCTTTCAGTGAAATGAGAACCTACCAAGTTTATCCATCAGAAAGATATGGACCGGACACAAATTATGAAATTTTCTTCCAGTGACCTTGAACTTCCCAAAATGACCTTGGGTCAAGGTCTTGACACACCCTTGGGTCATGGGCAATCTTTGTGTGAAATAAAAACCTACCAAGTTTATCCATAAGAAAGATATGGACCGGACAGGGATTATGAAAATTTTCTTCCAGTGACCTTGAACTTTCCCAAATGACCTTGGGTTAAGGTTATGACACATTCTTGGGTCATGGGCAATCTTTGTGTGAAATGAGAACCTACCAAGTTTATCTATAAAAGATATGTATCAAACATGATTTATGAAAATTTTCTTCCAGTGACCTTGAACTTTCCCAAATGACCTTGGGTCAAGGTCATGACACACCCTTGGGTCATGGGCAATCTTTGTGTGAAATGAGAACCTACCAAGTTTATCCATAAGAAAGATATGGACCGGACACGAATTATGAAATTTTTCTTTCAGTGACCTTGAACTTCCCCGAATGACCTTGGGTCAAGGTCATGACACACCCTTAGGTCATGAGCAATCTTAGTGTGGAGTAGTAGATTCTAATGTCCCTCTGTAAGAAAGATATGGACCGGACACGATTGCACAGACAGACGGACGGATGGACAGACGGACAAGGTGATTCCTATATACCCCCCCAAACTTCGTTTGCTGGGGGTATAAAAATCAGTTCTTTAAAAGTCTTTCAATATATCTTCATTTTTTTAATATGTGTTAGGTGAATGTGTAGACTTTGTTCTAAAATTTACTTGATGCCTAAAATTATAATTCCTGTCATAAAACAGACGGTCCAGTATTGGGGAGTAGGGTGAACATTTTAAATAATTTTTCTGGCTGATACAAATGATACTACATGCCTGTATACAGGGATTGACATTAACGTCCGATTGTCCGGGACAAGTAAATTCTCAGTTCGGGCAAGTGAAACTATCAATGTACTTGTCCGATCAGGCAAGTGGATATTTCTGATAGAAACATTTTTTTAGTCTCACATAAGTTTATAAACAACACAATAAATTAAAGTTAACACTTGATTTCCGCCAAATACGGGACATTGTTATTGCATTCGGAATCCCTCGGTAGCATTTCTGGATCTTACCTTTATTCAGAAATCGGGTTCGTTATTCTGTTTTCTTTCGTAGTTTAAAAAATATGAATATCTGTCTTACAACTTACGTTACAGTCTTATTATAAAATAGAGATTACAGAATACTTTCTCTACCCAATTAAGGAATTATATGAAGAACACCAATTATTCACGGTGCATGATGTATCTTGATTCAAAACATAACGACTCTCTTCCTTCTGGCTTCGCCTCAATTTTTTAGAGGAAAAGTTAAAATTTCAAACAAAAATCATAAGAAAATAATATTCCTGCAGTACTCTGTGTGTTTTCAGGATATATATAGTTTAATGACAGGAAAGTGTTTTACATACATGTACATTTACAATTGTAGCTTCACCATCATATGAACATTTTTTCCGGCAGTTAACTTCAAAATATAGATTAATTTGTCAACTTTTATATTTACAACAAATTAAGGTACAATAACTGTTTTTTTTTTTTCTTCAAACATTTTGGGCAACCAAATTTTGCATTCGGACAAGTCAGAATTGTAGTTCACTTGCCCGAAGGACAAGTAGAAATAAAAGTTAATGTCTACCCCTGGTATATATTTGTATATTCTTGCCTTTTAATAGTTGAATTTTTTTTAATTTCTTCAGGTTATTGTTTATTTCTTCCTCAAATGGACTTAACTTCTCACATAGTTTTATTAATTACATCTGATGCATAAGCAACCCATTTCTGAAGAATGATGCTTAGACTGTAAGCTATAACAGAGACCTAAACAATGTCGCTGGCAATATGCAATAGTTACCACGGGCAGTTTAAAACCTGCGGGAGGAAAATAATTTACAGACATATACTTTTGAAACGAATACATAATTATCTCACCAGCATGTCATTGTGCAACAAAGTCGTCAGCATTTTATCTGTCCTTTGAACGGGTGAAACGTTTTGAATGGCACTCGTATCGATGAATTTTACACTAAACCAAGCTATCTTCTCAGATCTAGCTTTATTTACCCGCCGTTTCATCTTAAAACCGGAAGTGCGAGTTCGTAAATTTGAAATCTCGATCATATAAATTTGACATCGGAAAGAAAAAAATTGTTTTATTTTTTTCTGAAAATTCAAAACCTTGAGCGGAGGGTTTGTAAAACTGAAAATAAAATAAATCCTGACCTTAAATATGTAATTAGATCATTAGTATATTAACCAGGAGCAAAGGATAAGATGTTCAAAGAATTCATGCATTTCACTATATAATCATTAGAGCCCCACCCTAAAACAAGAACCCCTGACCCTGGGGCCATAAAATTCACAATTTTGGAAGAGGCACTCTTGCTCATCATAACTATGTACTTAGTTAGTTTATTTAATACCCAGGAGCAGAGAAGAAGATTTTCAAAGAATTCATGTATTTTCACCATATAATCAATAGAGCCCCTCCCTAAAACCAGAACCCCTGACCCTGGGGCCATAAAATTCACAATTTTGGTAGAGGCACTATTGCTCATCATAACTATGTACTTAGTTGGTTTATTTAATACCCAGGAGCAGAGAAGAAGATTTTCAAAGAAATAATGCATTTTCACTACCTACTTATTTAGCCCCGCCCTAGCACTAGAATCTCTGACCCCAGGGCCATGAATTTCATAATTTTGGTAGAGGCACCCTTGCTGATTACAATCATGCAAACAGTTTGACTGCTTGATGTCCATGAGTAAAGGAGAAGATTTTTAAAGATTGCATTAATTTTAGTGGTTTTGGCCCCACCCCTCAGGCCCCAGGGGGGCAGGGATCATGAAATTCACAATTTTTGTTCCCCTTCACCCATAGATGCTTTGTGCCAAATTTGGTTGAAATTGGTTCAGTGGTTGCAGAGAAGAAGCTGAAAATGTTCAAATGTTAACGCACGACAGACGACGACGGACAAAAACAGATAGCAATAGGTCACCTGAGTTTACTCAGGTGACCTAATAACGCAGTTCTGCCAAAATCGCTTAATAGAATACACCTCTTAATTTAAAGTGTTTACAGTAAAGCACAAAAATAGGTCAAGAGAAATCTTTGTTCTCTAAAACTGTAGTGCTCTAGGGATTGAAGTATACATTGCTAGTTCTTAAGACCTTTGATCTCTATACCTGTAGTGTTCTGTGGCATATCCAGAGGATATTTGTTTGGTCCCCATAAAACTTCAAACGTGGCATCAACATTGGATGTCTCCTGCGAGTACTCAAACTGAAACATAATATGTAAATCATACAGGTCCTCATGTCCTGTGCTGTGCTAGCTACAGATCTGTAGCTGGCTGTTCAGAAAATGCCGTGAGACAGTTCACCTTCTGTAAGTTAGGTGAGTTTTTCTCATCTCACAATTTAATCAACATACTCATGATAATCTACACATCAAAATATTTTGCTTTTAAAGTTCTTTTTAAACTGCAACTTTGTCACATTTTTTTTTTTTTTTAATTTTTTTTTTTACAATTTTTGATGGTTTCTTGATTCTGCATGCATTGAGTCAATAAAAAACATCTTTACAAGATGATAAATCAATAGCAAGTGATTTCTTATATACTGACCTTGACCTTCTGACATGTGAGGCTGTTGGACTCCTCTTTACCAGGAACCATGACGTTCATGCCTAAATACCTAAATCTACACCACATCTCATCTGTCTGACCGGCCTAAGAACAAAGATATTCCCATAAAGTCACATTCTCCTTCTTCAGAAATGCAAGATTTTTAAGAAATCAGAACATAAGTAATCTATACTGGGTTATTTTCGCCATTTAACACTTGCTTACAAATTTGCCCCGTTTTAAATTTGCCCAGTATCAGTTCTATTTAAGAATTTATACAGTGTTCTTTATATTCAGCTTGTTTTAAATTCGCCCACTTGTGACAAGGGCGAAAGGGGCGAAAATAAAAGGGGGGGGCGAAATTTCCATGTATACAGTATCTTAAAATCAGTTACTACATGGGCATTACATTTGTGGATTCTGTCCATTTTAAAAGTATGAATACCTTCATATTGACGAGCTTGACCACCAGCTGGGGGGAATCCCCGGAGTGGACAATGATGTCAGTGCTCTGTGAGGCGGGGATCTCCACACGAGGGCAGCTGTCCAGACTGGTAGTACCAGGGTCCCGCTACAGAAAACACAGACATATAATCCTCAGAGTGAATTTTATCAGGTTTCTCCACAAGGGGTTTTATCATGGCGGCCCGCCATGGTTAAATTTATGTGCGCCATGGTTAAACGAGCTGCGCCATGGTTAAAATCGGCATCCGCCATGATTAAATTTCATTGCATTTCAGTCCTGACACCTCCCTTTTTTAATGACTTGAGTAGTTAATTGTGTTTATTAAATACTACAACTGCCGTGCACCTGGCATGCCTCGAAGGAAAGCTAGCGGAATGTGCTAAACAAACACGTCGTTAATCAGCGACTATGCTGTGAAGCGTAACAATCAATGAGAGTCAATTAGCTGATCGGATGATCAATATTTTGGGAGTTTATTATCCTGTACACATGCATGTAAATAATTTTGGGGAACTTCGACATGTTCACTACATGATTAGATATATTAACTGGATTATAAAAGATTACAATTACAAGCACGATAATCGTCATGCATGCATTCAAATTTCAAATACTCATGTATTTAATCAATTTACCGTGCTCTTTTTTTAAGCTTGAACTTTATCTTTTTGATAAAATGTGCATAGGGCCTGCGTCTCAATCGCCGTCTTAGTTTTAGAGTTACTTCCCGTTGTTATGAAACGTCGCGTGGCGCTATTTTTAGCACTGGGCACGTGGAGAAGTAAACAAAACTGGGTGATTAATGCAATATCTAGAAAAATAGAACGTTTAGAAAAAAGGACTCTTGTCCAAATGTTCCTTTGTGAGTTAACTTAAAAAATACTGCCCATTTATCAGTTTTAGTCATATTGAAACAAAACATTTCATACAACAGGCTACAATTCTTATCATTATTAATCTATTGCCATGGTTTCTGACTACTTGTATCAACAATTTTGTTTAAATTCCTTCAGAAGGTTACTACAGTTTTGGGAAAATTTTGGTTAATTTGTGAAAAAAGGAACAGGATAAATTCTTTTCAATTTAATTATTATTCTCTTTAACTTTAAAAAGTGTTAGTTTTTCATTGTTTTGTATTGCAGTAGGTAAGTTTAAAAAATTTTAAAACCAATCATTGATTAATGAAGATTAGGAAGTTGAGATGCATTCGTGTTTTCGGTCACATTTCGCCCGCGCAGTTTCCTCCATGGTTAAATTTTCAAATGTGGAGAACCCTGCAGATGTTTCCTCCATAGCACAATGCCCTCATTAAAAGTAATATGAGGGCATGTAAACAGATAAAGTTTCAAGTTATCCTTTAAAATGTGTTGATGATGCCCAATATACAATTTGACTGTGCACATAATATATAGAATTCCTAGATGCAGGCATGGTTTTATATTTCTTTGTCTCACAGTTGTGCAAGATAGGAAAATGCCATATCAAAGGTCATCAATATTTAGAGAGTTAGAGAAATGGCTATGCAATTTCTTTTTTTCCATCTTACACAGAAATAAAGCTTTTTTAACATTAAAACTGCCAACCTCAGATGGTTTCAGGGACACAATTGATAGAGTTGTGCAGGAATGAGTCTGGTAGTGCCAGGAACAGTTGAAGGAACTTTTGCTGCAGTCTGTACATCTGAAAAAAAATATGGGAGAAGGATCCTTTAAATCATTCAAAAAAAAAAAACAAACATAGGTAATCAGAGATTACAGAGCTCACCTCAACGAATGTTGTCTTTAAGTAAGGCAAAGTCACACAATTAACCAACAAGAAGTATACATTCCAAAAATGAAAATATTTTTAAAAGCAATTTTGATCTGATACTTTGAAATAGACCTACATAAAAAATTTAAACTACTTCTTCTTCATGAAAATGTAATGAAAATCCAGCATCTGAAGCAAATTTGAGAGTTTTCATCTCTTGATGCAGCATTTATGCAAGTTTGGTTTATACAATGTTATATAAGCCTTATAGTTTTTGGTAATAGACCTGCAACCATAACTTTTACCTTGTCTATTATCTGAAAAATGTATGTCCAATTCAGCATCCGAAGCAAGTCCATTAGTGTGCATCCTTAGATGTATCATCCATGCAAGTTTGCTCATTATAGGGCTCATAGTTTATTGGAAATGAAACATGCATCAAAACTAACATTTTCACTCATCCACAAAAAGTAGGTCAGATTCAGCATCCGAAGCAAGCCTGGAAGTATGCATCCTTAGATGTATCATCTATGCAAGATTGGTCATTAAAGAACTCATAGTTCCTTGGAAATGAAACCTGCACCAAAAACTTTTAACTATTCACTCAACCGGAAAATGTAGGTAAGATTCAGCATCCGAAGCAAGCCTGGTAGTGTGCATCCTTAGATGTATCATCCATGCAAGTTTGGTCAACATAGGGCATAAAGTTACTTGCAAATGAAACCTGCACCAAAAACATTATCCTGTTCGCTCAACTGGATAATGTAGGTCAGATTCAGCATCCGAAGCAAGCCCGGTAGTATGCATCCTTAGATGTATCATCCATGCAAGTTTGGTCAACATAGGGCTTATAGTTACTTGGAAATGAAACCTGCACCAAAAACATTAACCTGTTCACTCAACTGGAAAATGTAGGTCAGATTCAGCATCCGAAGCAAGCCCGGTAGTATGCATCCTTAAATGTATCATCCATGCAAGTTTGGTCAACATAGGGCTTATAGTTACTTGGAAACGAAACCTGCACCAAAAACTTTAACCTGTTCACTCAACCGGAAAATGTAGGTCAGATTCAGCATCCGAAGCAAGCCCGGTAATATGCATCCTTAGATGTATCATCCATGCAAGTTTGGTCAACATAGGGCTTATAGTTACTTGGAAATGAAACCTACACCAAAAACTTTAACCTGTTCACTCAACCGTAAAATGTAGGTCAGATTCAGCATCCGAAGCAAGCCCGGTAGTATGCATCCTTAGATGTATCATCCATGCAAGTTTGGTCAACATAGGGCTTATAGTTACTTGGAAATGAAGCCTGCACCAAAAACATTAACCTGTTCACTCAACTGGAAAATGTAGGTCAGATTCAGCATCCGAAGCAAGCCCGTTAGTATGCATCCTTAGATGTATCATCCATGCAAGTTTGGTCAACATAGGGCTTATAGTTACTTGGAAACGAAACCTGCACCAAAAACTTTAACCTGTTCACTCAACCAGAAAATCTAGGTCAGATTCAGCATCCGAAGCAAGCCCGGTAGTATGCATCCTTAGATGTATCATCCATGCAAGTTTGGTCAACATAGGGCTTATAGTTACTTGGAAATGAAACCTGCACCAAAAACATTAACCTATTCACTCAACTGGAAAATGTAGGTCAGATTCAGCATCCGAAGCAAGCCCGGTAGTATGCATCCTTAGATGTATCATCCATGCAAGTTTGGTCAACATAGGGCTTATAGTTACTTGGAAATGAAACCTACACCAAAAACTTTAACCTGTTCACTCAACCGGAAAATGTAGGTCAGATTCAGCATCCGAAGCAAGCCCGGTAGTATGCATCCTTAGATGTATCATCCATGCAAGTTTGGTCAACATAGGCTTATAGTTACTTGGAAATGAAATCTGCTCCAAAAACTTTAACCTGTTCACTCAACCGGAAAATGTAGGTCAGATTCAGCATCCGAAGCAAGCCCGGTAGTATGCATCCTTAGATGTATCATCCATGCAAGTTTGGTCAACATAGGGCTTATAGTTACTTGGAAATGAAACCTGCACCAAAAACTTTAACCTGTTCACTCAACCGGAAAATGTAGGTCATGCAGATTCAGCATCCGAAGCAAGCCCGGTAGTATCCATCCTTAGATGTATCATCCATGCAAGTTTGGTCAACATAGGGCTTATAGTTACTTGGAAATGAAACCTGCACCAAAAACTTTAACCTGTTCACTCAACCGGAAAATGTAGGTCAGATTCAGCATCCGAAGCAAGCCCGGTAGTATGCATCCTTAGATGTATCATCCATGCAAGTTTGGTCAACATAGGGCTTATAGTTACTTGGAAATGAAACCTGCACCAAAAACTGCACCAAAAATGTTAACCTGCTCCAAAAACATTAACCTGGTAATTCCTTTGCTGAAATTGCAGCATCTGAAACTTTGACTGGTACAATAAAACACATTTGAAGCATCTTCCATGCATGTCTCATCAGTATAGGACACAGAAGTAATTAAAAAGAAAACTGCTCCAAAAAACTTAACCTTAACCTGGGACGCCGACACCGACGCCGAGGGTATCACATAAGCTCCCCCCAACTTCGTTGAGGTGAGCTAAAAAAACTAGAAAACTGACCAGTCAGCAAGGGCGCCCCGCCATGGGGTAGAATTATAAAGGTGCAGCTTATGGAATGATTCAAAAATATATGACAAATAAGAAACAGCAACTGTATTCTTAGAATTTCAGGATAATTCCTGAATATCCAAAAACCTGTATATAATATCCTTGTATTTACATAAGGCAGTAAAGAACAACTCAACACTGAATGTATATCTGAAAAATAATGAAGCTTGTGTTATATAAAATGCCAGCCTTCAATGAATGCAAATACATATCATGAAGGCTTGACCTTAACTTCCAAACAAACAGCAGTTGCAGACAAAGGTTTTCATTAATCTTAAAGTGACAGATAAAGATAAGCCTTCTAAATTTTCTGCAGCAGACTAGATAATTAATCCCAAAGGATTAATTGTACTTCTCTCTCATCATTTTCTTCTGAATTTATAATAAGAACTTTTTCAGTAATGATAGAATGAGGTTTTTATCCTACTACCTTAAAAATCAATCATATTCTTGAATTTACATGAAGCAAAAAAAAAAAAATAAATAAATAAAAAAAAAAATATACCTTCTTTAATCTATTTCTTGTTTTAAGAATTCAATGAAATCAGAGCTCATTGTGTAGGGTATTTCAACAAAAATAAAGTAAAAACATTTATACTTCAATCCACTTAAATGGACTTAACTTCAAAACAAATTTCATTTGTAGACAGAGGTGGTAATTAATCTCAATGTGACAGATAAAGATAATGCTTTGGATTTTCTTCAGGAGGAAAGCTAATTAATCCCAGGGGACTCATTCATTGCAGTATTCAGTTTACAATGGGAACGTTTTCAGAAGTTATCTCTCTTTGCCAATTCATTCTTATATAAAGTTAAGGAATCTACCCCACCACCCCAGCTCCAAACCAGAGGACATAGAGAAAGAAACTTAGCATCAAAATATGTCTTTTTGCCTATGGAACTACCATACCAAATTTGAACTTAATTGGACTACCATAAAAAAAGTTATTAGGAAAAAACAGAAAATTTGTGGACGGAAGAATGACAGACGGACAGACAGACGGACAGACAGACAGACAGAGTGATTACTATAGGGAACCCGCAAATCCTTGGGGGGCCCTAATTACAGTTTTATAATTATAAAGAGTATACATATATCATTGTGTTATATATTTTGGACAGAATTACAATTTCACAGCAATAGTGCAATCATTATCTTAAAAAAAATTCTTACGTTTTGTGAAATGTGCAGTCAAACACAGGCACACTTCTTTTAACAAGTGCATGACCTTCAACATGAAATTCTACCTCAAGGTCATGGTGATCTACAGAAAATTAAGATAAGATATAAATACCTTACATTAACCATTTGGAAATACTGAAAAAAAAGAACAACAAATTATATCCATAAAACCATATCAATGAGAAATACCAATATATGGTCAGTCTAAATTTTTTTTGCTGGTGTCATTCAAGTTAGCGAACAGAATCAAACAAAAGAATACATAATTATATGTTCATAAAAATTTTCTTAGTCAAGTTTCAACCACCAAAATAAGCACCCTGTTGAAATAATCTGTGATAACATATTTCTATACAAACATATCTGAGGAATAAATAAATATAATATATGCAGCCCAAAACCTTGTTATCTCAAACTTGATATTACTGAAAAGAGGTCCAAAAATTTGATGTATCCATGCAAAATACACGAAAACAATATCACTGGAACTTCCAACTCGAACATAAATTCTGGTCAGCTTCATCATACGTTAAGTTTAGTTGGTTAGACTAATTATCAATTTGCTTTATCATTCCTATAGAGTTAGTAAACAGATGGGTTATTAATGTAGCTAAATGTCACTTCTTGTAAAAACACAATCCTTTAGAAAAAATGGTACTATCATATAAAATGACATGTGCATTAAAATATCATATGCATTCTATAATAAATTCATTGTATTGTTATTATATGTGGACTTTACAAGCACTCAGATGTACAATCTCTTGAACAGACCCTCACTTTTCATACTCACAAATTAAAAACTGTGAAAAGAAAAGAAATGAAACAAAAATTAATCATAAAATAAGACTGAACATAACTGAGATTTGATTAAGAATGTTTATTCAAGATATATATGAATTTACTAAATTAAATGTTATTGCTGAAAATTCTTACTTACCCTTACCCCTTGGTTTTAACCCTAAAGACTTGTTGCTTGGCAACAGACACGTGATCACATCATTATCCAATGAAGCGGGTGTATGGGCAGTGATTGACATGGCAGTAAAGGCACACTGCAGGTTGCCCCTCCCACTTGTGAGAGTGACATCCGATAGCTTAAAGCTGACCTAAACAAAAAGATGATGCTTTTGGAAATCTTCACATCACTGACATAAAAATTTAGTGAGAAAACTTGATAGTTTATCAACGAAAATATTTACTTTAAGATAGGCATTGCCAAATGATACCATCTATAAGCATTGATATGAGTATATGCATAAATGACAACGCTTTGACCATGCATGAAATCCTTACTTGATGTTGATGCTGGTTTTTACTGATGTTTTCGTAATTGAGGATGGAGGGCTGAATGTCTGACATTGTGGCACAGCTTTCCTGTTTAGCTGATGACAACCATGGAGGTACGATGAGTGAACTCCGACAGTCCTCCTTCTCTGTGCATCTATAAAAAAAAGGGACTTAACTCATTCCTCCATTTAACATTTTAACTTGCATCTCTTTTACAGGAACAGTACCAGTATTTTTTAAAATTATTCATCTTAAAATATCTACCAATTTTTCGCTATTTCATATAAGATTGTAGGATGTGATATAGATTGGTTTTCCTCGCCTTTTCAAAAATTTGCCCTGGATTCATAAAATTGGAAACTCTGATGCATAATATATTCATCAGGGTTCGACATTAACGTTAGTCCGTTAGTCTCAGACTAATACATTTTCTTTCGGACTAATCAAATTTGTGGTTAATTAGTCCGAACGGACTAATGAGTTTTCTGGAGGGGGGGGGGGAAAGAATTTACCGATGTTCAATTCTCAACAACTTTCACTGGAAAAACCCGTATTTATTTTTAGCTTTCTAGCTTCTTGGCGGGAAGTTATGTCAATTTGGGACTTAAATTTAGGACTCGATGGTATAAAATTAAACATTTTAGCGATCATGATTTAGTATGACACATAAAGAAAGATGTTGGATGTTTGGATGATGTAATATATGTATAGAGAAAAACAAATGAGATCGGGAATACAATCATAGTTCCTGATCGCGAGATTTTCAACGAATCTTGGTATAAAACATTTTATGTAAATGTTTTGTTTATTTCAAAAAAGTATAAAAAGTAAATTGCAATGTTAATTCTACTATTTATTTATATTATTGACGGACTCATAAAATTTCCTCGGGCTAGTAAAAGTAAAGAAACACTAGTCCGGCCGGACCAAAGCCTTAAAAACTTAGTGTCGAACCCTGTTCATATTAGAATTTTACTCTTATTGCTTAATACTTGAAACTATAGTTTGAAATTTTTTTCCAAGGGAATTTGATAAATTCATAGTTGAGGTATGTAGACAAACACAATATGATAGATTAGAATTATAATATTTTCTGGCAGATGGGAATTAATAAAAGTAAACTTTTAAGAAAATTATGAATTTTGCCATTTACAAAATTGTTTACTTCTAAACTGTGACACAAACCTGTTGTCCATGTTACACCACCCACACACAGGGTCAAAGGTCGTGACACAGTCCTGGCAGGTGGTTCTGTGTTCACAGTGAGAAATCCCCACTTTAATCAGCTGTCATAGCAAGGTTAAACGTAAACAGGTATCAGTGTCATCATTAAATTCAGAAAAAAAATATATCAATAACATATTACTGCAATTAAAATTTAGAACTCACTTGCTCCGATAATAAAGACTTTGTAAGTTGAACATCTTTATAATATTTATTAAAGATTAAAGTATAATAACCAGAGACTATGAAGAAAATTGATAGCAACTCACTCATGAGAACATGTTTTGTAAATTACTGTAAACATAATATATTTGGCTGTGTATTCTATTTAGCACAATTCGCAGAAAGAATCTTACTGTAAATCAAATACATTGCTTAATGTCTTGTTCACATATATTAATATAAAGCACATTCATATAAAGCGCTGAATCAAATCTACACTAACTTGTTAAAATATCAATTTCCGCCAAAATATCGTACACGCCAAATAAAATACGTTTACAGTAAGTGACAATAACTTGGATTTAGCCAGCTGTTCTAGTTACCTTGTCTCTGGTGACTACATAGATTGACTTCTTATCCGGGCTAACTGGCATGGACATGCCCTCCTTCATGTCATGAATGTAGAGTTTGTCCACCTCAGTAATACTGGATCCAGACATAATGTACTGTAAAATAGGGGGAAAATTCATAAACCAAAGAAAAGAACATGTTTTTTCTGAACTTCATCTTTGTAGTGACCTCTTTAATTGATCTACTGATCTTGCTAGAGCAGATGGATGACAGACTAACAGACAAAAGTCTAGGAAATACTACTGAATTTTAAAATTTAAGTTATCTATTTTAAAAGTTTCTGTCAGGAACATAAACTCAAAAGAGGACAAGGAATAACTTCACCATCAACATGATCCGTGTTGAAATTGGTTTTAAATTTTCTTGCTCACAAAGTGATTTTTATGGAATCCAGATAGGGCCATGTAGTTCACCATCTTATCAATGCACCATCATGGTTTGGGTTGAAAGTGCAATGATTACATACATTAATTCAATTACAATGATGCCTTGATGATGGTGCAATAGCATGATGAAGCGGTAATGAACGCCTCATCAACATCACATCATCGAAATGTCATGTCATCACTTCACACCATCCCATTATCACTAAAATGTGCTAATATACCATTGTCATTGCATTGATGAGCCATCACACCATTGTGGATGCTCCATGGTGCGATAGTGAACTGCATGGTCCTATCCAGATTCCACTGATAATTTATGGCAAATTAGGATTTTTAATTTAGAGTTCATTTGATTTTCCCTGATTGCAGGACAGATGCAATTCAGCATATGCACATCCTGTGACAAATGATGTCAGCCTAGTGAGCGGGCCACAATATTGTTTACTTTTCATAATAAATTTGGCCCAGTGAGTGGGCCACACTACACTGCTTACTTTGCGTAATAATCCATCCCCTGAGCTGACAATGAGGGCAGTGTAGGACTTCTGACCAATGACAGCAATAGACGACAGGTAAACGTTCTTCAGTCTTACAATGCTTCCTCTCAGAATTGGCTGGACACCTTCAATGGAAGCAAAGCCTCCTGGAACTTTGGAGCAGTAAGGGTCAGATACCTGTAAAGATTAATGAGATATGATTAGACGTTACCAAAAACGATACACTAGTCTCAGATTTTCAATATATGTAGTTTATCTCAGTGCTTTTGTCCCTTTTTTAAAAGCCGCATTTTTCATCCATTCTGGAATTTTACTTTGAAATTCGATCATAATTGTAAAAGTAGTAAATTGTGGGAAAAATGACCCCATTTTAAGGGATCCCCCTTTCTTCAGCTGCAATTTGGGGTCAATGAATATTACAGAATGAATATTTTATTGACTAAAAATAGCTCTAGAGACTAAGAATGATTTTCCTGACTTTTTCCAAAATTAGTCTAGGGTCTATAAAATTGGGAAATTCTGATGCATCAAATGTTAAGACTAGAATTCTTTCTTGTTGGTTACTTGAAAATATAGCAGATTTTTATAACTGGAACTAGATCCCATAACTGGACCCAAAACTAAGACAAGAAAAATCCTAAAAATGGGGGAATGATTTGCAACAAAGATATTTAATTTTGGCCTATACATGTATATATCTTTGATTTAACAAAACAATTCAGGACTCTTAGTGGTGAATATGGTTTCAAATTGATATTCACCAGCAGATGATGTAACAAGAGGCCAAGGGGCCACATTACTCACCTGAGCAAATCGTCTAGGAAAAAAACACAAATCAGATCAGAACTGAAAAGTTTACTGAAAGGGGGGGCTTGAATTTAATACTACTTTAGAATGCCTTCATATTAATACAGCATATGACTTTGCTGTTCTTGACAAAAAGATTTTTTAAAAACATTTTCTTCTAATCATTGCTTTGAAGTACTTGAGAAGATGATTTTTATACAGATTTTCCTTATATATTCCTATGTAAAACTTTGATCAGCCATGTGGCCCCACCCTACTCCGGGGGTCATGATTTCAACAAACTTGAATCTACACTACCTGACAATGCTTCCACATGAGTTTTATCTTTCCTGGCCCAGTGGTTCTTGAGAAGATTTTTAAAGATTTTCCCTATATATATCTTATGTAAAACTTTGATCGGCCATTGTGGCCCCATCCTACCCCCAGGGGTCATGATTTGAATAAACTTAAATCTACACTACCTGACGATGCTTCCACATGAGTTTCATCTTTCCTGACCCAGGGGTTCTTGAGAAAATTTTTCCTATATATCCCTATGTTAAACTTGGGGACGGCCATTTTGGCCCCACCCTAGCCCCGGGGGCCATGATTTGAACAAACTTGAATCTAATATACCAGTACCTAAGGATGATTTCACGTTTCATCTTTCCTGGACCAGTGGTTCTTGAGAAGAAGATTTTTAAAGATTTTCCTTATATACTCCTATGTAACACTTTAATCCGCTATTGTGGCCCCACCCTACCCCCGGGGGTCATGATTTGAACAAACTTGAATCTACACTATCTGAGGATGCTTCCACATGAGTTTGATCCTTCATGGCCCAGTGGTTCTTGAGAAGAAGATTTTTAAAGATTTTCCCTATATACTCTTATGTAAAACTTTGATAGGCCATTGTGGCCCCACCCTAACCCCGGGGGTCATGATTTGAACAAATTTAAATCTACACTATCTGAGGATGCTTCCACATGAGTTTCAACTTTCTTGGCCCAGTGGTTCTTGAGAAGAAGATTTTTTTAAAAATGCCATTAATTTTTCACTAATTCATAATTATCTCCCCTTGGAAGAGGGCGTGGCCCTTCATTTGAACAAACTTGAATCCCCTTCACCTAAGGATACTTTGTGGCAAGTTTGGTTGAAATTGGCCCAGTGATTCTTGAGAAGAAAATGAAAATGTGAAAAGTTTACAACGACGACGACGACGGACAAATTTTGATCAGAAAAGCTCACTTGAGCCTTCGGCTCAGGTGAGCTAAAAATATTCCCCCCAAATAAGATATATAAATCTTTCAAGTCCAGCTGACATTACTTTGCTGGTGAACAATTTTACTATAGAAGTCAGATTCTGGTTGAATTACATGCATTCTGATGTTTTTATGATGATTGCATTACTGCTGTAACCAGCTGGCAATAAGGAACTTCCAAGTACTCTGCATTCATTGTGCACAATTATAGATTACATTAAAAAAAAATGTGCTATGAAAGATTCATGATTTCTTCATTTCCTCTGTCTGGCCTAATTTTTTAAAAAAATAGAACAGCATTTTAGCTGATTAAGCAAGACAATGACACATCTGTAACAAAAAATAAATCAAATGAATACCAGGGGCATCTGAGACTTCCCTGATGTATCAACAAAGAACAAGGGAGAAGTAGACTTTTAAAATGTTCAAATAGGCCTAGTAATTCTGTACTGTAAAAGTGAAAATTTATACAGGGGGTAATTCACACTGAATATGCAATATGAAAACTTTTTCAGTTAAATTTTTCATGGAATTGAAAATTAATACTCCAACTTGTAATATTTTTGCTCTTGATTTTTGTTATACAAATTTCATAAAACCAAAATTTACAGTAAATATCCTTGATCAAGGAAACATTTTGAAGCATTTCTAGCACCATGACATATTACTAATCTTATGGCCGGTAGCATATCTCGGATTTAAACCTACGATCAAAGATTCCGGATTTAAATCCAAGTTTTCGCGTAGCACGCATGTAAGGATTGGCTGAGTACGGCTCAGAATTACGGTAAATTCTTAACCTGGTGTAGGGGTGGTTTAAACCCAGCTTAATAACATTTCCATGGATTTTTGGGTAGAATATTTCGATATTTTGAAATATTTCGATGTTGCAGAAATGTATTATGGTAATGATGATTGCATTGATAGATTTTGCGGTATTAAAAAAGCTATTCTTACAAGAAAAATTTTATGGCCATATTGCATGGGTATTTTTCTTTATGTACAACTCATCAACAGCTGTTCAATGTACCGTTTAACACTGATGTAGCTGTTGTATAAAGTTTTGGAAGATACTTTTAAAATACATAAATGTACATAAACAGGAATTTTATAGAAACTTTCTGACATACCAATGCCCTGTTCACACGGAGAATTTAATTCACAGTAAATTAATGCGAAGTAAACTAATGCGAATCAAACTAATGCAAATGAAACTGCGTTCACACGACAGCTAATGCGAAGTAAACTAATGCGAATTAAAATTTTACTTCTGCAGCCTGGCGTCAGCACGGCTATTATGACGTCATTTGCAAATCACGTCACCTTATGCAGAAGCAGATCCATTTGACATAATGGCAAAGTGTCTGTATACACAATTTAATGATTAACACAATTTTCCTTAGTTTTTCACTCAAAAATAGCACAAGTACCTATAGCTGACCACCGACAAGTGGCATAAGACTGAATTTTGCCATTACGCATGCGTCAAACTTTAATTCGAATTAGCTTCGCTTAGCGTTCACACGGAGCTAATGCGAAGTAAACTAATTCGCATTAAATTCTCCGTGTGAACGCTAAGCGAAGCTAATTCGCAGTAACTTTACGTTTAATTCGAATTAAACTCTCCGTGTGAACAGGGCACAAATTTAAATCAAATTAAGAATTTTACACTTTCGAACAGCTGATGATACACATTCCAATAATTTCTAATAATGCCGAATTTCCTGGAGATATAAAGTCTTGTAGTTATCTGATTAATCAGGCTATCCACATGGCCGTAGGAACTGGACCGGGGGGAGGGCAGGTCCGAAATTAAATTAATACATTGTTCCTTTATTATTTATATTACCTATATCTTGTGTTTTGGTATTGTTTCTAAATGACTTATTCCAGACCCCCATCATTGTTTTCTTCTCTTCAGTCTTTTGCAAAAGCTTTATTCTGTTTGCGATTTTATATTTTCTTATGGTTTGAGTTTTGATGAAAGATGCCTTGATTTGAATTAAATCGTATTGCATTTTTTCGGCATTTTTAATTTACAATTTAACATCAATGTATACTTTGTTTTTAAATATATCCTTTTAATTTTCAACTAGTTACTAGTATATTAAAACTTGTTTTGAAGTGCTTAATTTTAGAAACCTATTATCCTTCAACATTTTATATGAGTAAGTCAAGATTAGGTAAACCTTACTCAGTTTTATAGAGTGCAACAGAAATGCGACTCAAGTAATCCCGACTCAACTGGGGTTTAAACACGGCTTACGTGATCCACGGATCAACCACTGAGCTGTACTTATCTGAGACATAGAAACGCAACCGGTCATTTGACATGCGCAAAATATCTGTAAGCCAATGGTATGAAATATTTAAAGAGATATAGAACACTGCTGGGAAATACTAGGAAAACACTTCCATAAAATATGAATTTTATGATAAAACTTTCCTTGTCTTGAGACATATAATGTATATTTATGCCTCCCCTTATATCTACAAACCAACAGAAAATTCAGGTTGTCATGGTAATGAAGAAATTGCATACATGAAGATGTCAGAGGAGATCAGAGGCCTGCACCAACTGTTTTCTTCCTCTTTTAAGCACATTGAAAAGGAATTATGTCTGATAAGTTTATTTCTGATCGCTCTGTTTCAAAGCCTATCATAAAGTGAGAATGGTCTTTATGTGAGCCTTCATCAACAGAGAACATGCAATGTTTGCGTACCCAAACCATATCACCTGCCCCACTAGCAGCTGGTGTCTGCTGAGCCAACTCTCTGTTTTTATGCATCATTAAAGGACTTCTAGATCAGAGGTGAAAACATTAAGAAAATTTTGCTTTCAAATTAAAATTTATTTTGGTGTTTTACTCTTTGTATTTCCTTAATCATAAGAAATTCTCTACATTCTCCCTATTATCATTTTTTAAAGAAGAATTTTTTGCAAACCAAAAACAAAAGATTACTTTTTTCTGTTATCTGAACTATAGATTAAATATTCAAGAAAAAAATTTTGTGAATTAAATCAAGAATTTGTTGCAAGATAAAATTCATTTTTTGATATTGATAAAATAATTTGAAAATTGTATGTATACACTGATTAATAATCAGATTATCATGATAATTTCAGTAAAACGAGGTCCATTTACATTTAATATCATTGAAGATTATTAATTAATTTATAATATCATATTTGATTGTTTTTTTATAATTATAATGAAGGGTTTGTTTCTCAGATTCAATACCAGTGTTATTTCAGACACACTTGTACAATGAAATAACACCATATTGCAGATGAAGTGCAAAAAACTTGCATTTAACTTGCTAGTACATTCTACAAATTGTACAATCCATCCACAATATTTTTCTTCTTCTATGACTCATGTTTTATGAGGGGATCTTTACACCTGAAAATCATTTTTCTCGCATTCAAGTTCTTATAACTATTGAGCATAAACACAATAAATATTTTAAACCTATTTTCTTTTCAATGAAGCGAGGAATGGGTTTCTAATGACTTAACCATGTTCATCTATGATACTACGTGCTCTTTAGTTTTCCAGATTATATGTAACATCATCAATCGCTAGGCACATCATCTTTAAAATTTTATTCAAACATAGGAATAAAATTAGGGCTAACTGAAGAAGCTACAAGGGGTAATTCAGATAATCTGTGCCCCCCCTCTGGGAAAAATAGAAGAGAATGTAAGGATATAAGGGGAGCTAAAGGGAAGAAAGGGGGGACCACTTGATGAAGGGCATGCAGGACCATATTCATTTTTATATTTAAAAGAAATGACATCTGAAGCATTGTTACAACTACACTTTTAAATATTAATTATCCCATTTCGCCTTTAAATTCTTAGACGTTTTCCCTGAAATACATCATCAGAAACGATGACCAAAATATACCATACTCTCACATTAATAAGTAAACTATAAAGACAGAGAGAAACTGATTGTTTAGCAAGTTTTTTTCCACCACAAGAAAGAGCACCATTTCTAAGGAATGCACATTTTCAGCAGACATTAAAGAAAGGGGAAGACTTCCTTTTACTAGAAAATGAAGTTCAGAGTCAGAAAGTTTTACTGTGTAAAAATAATATTACAGGGATATGTATTATACAATATTTGCATCTTTGATGCAGTGTCTTGTCAATAAATCTTGTTCATTTGCTTCTGGGAAAAGTGTTGTGGTGGCTAGAGAGAACAAATTCTTTATAAAGCTCTTCGGGTCATTCGTGAAGAAATAACAAAAATATCTGCTCCTCCAAAATGATAAATTTTTGTTTCCATCTGTAGTCAAATTTATTAAAAACTATACAGTAAAACTCGATTATAATGAAGTCACTGGGACCTATGAAATTACTTCGCTATATTTACATCCACTGAATATTTTCTTCTTTATTTCTTAAGAACACCCATTGCGTTCATCACTGCATGAACTACATTAGGCATATCACCTGTACAGATTTCTTGATGAGTGGCCGTTCCATCAATGAAACGTACAAAGACGTTCGCATCATTAACACAATAATTAATATTTTTAATCCTACTTAAAATGATAATTTAAACAGACATAAATATAAACAATAAAATGTCTTTCTTTGTTTGTTATTACTGGAATGAAGGGTCGCAGCTATTGCAGAAAAAATTTACATAACCCGCGTCTGCAACAGCTGCCTCCGTTCATTCCAGTAATAACAAACAAAGAAAGCATTTTATTGTTTAAATATCCGTTATTCGTTATATTCGTATAAGGAATTTACTTAATTTATATTTAATACTGGGGATCCAAGATACTTTGCTACAGAAAATAATTATTATAACCTATAATTATTGCAATACTCTTTTATATAGTTCACTAGAATTTTCTTTGTCATGCATATGCAGATCGATACTTTCAGATTCAATCATAAAGATGCAAAGATTAACTAAGGTATGTGACTCATTGTCATCAATAAGATCCTTTGGACCTATGCCACCATTTTCAAAGTATTAACACATCTGAGAAGTTATCCTTGACCTTGACCTTACCTTTCCAGCTGTTGAAGGACAGCTGACTTTTTTGTGGATGTAGTGGGGACCTAGATGACCCTGACCTCTGTGACAATCATCCACGACCTGATTAAACTTTCTCTCCACATCCGATATCTTATACCGACAGATCACACTCGACACAAGTCCTAATCGTCCGTCCTGTTCTCGTAACTTCCTGAACACCATGTACAAGTCCCCACTGCTCTCCTGAAAATCGGCACTCTGCACTGCCGAGTGATCGTTCTTGCCACACACCACTGGGATGTCGACATATGTGTCTATATTCAGATTTGACTTACAAAGTCGCATGATTCGAGATTCCTTTCCATTGTACCTAGAAATGAAGTACACAAAATTTCCATAGGAAAATCCATAAATAAATCTAAGATGGGGGTCCGTTTCATTGCTCTCCCTCGTATACACAGAGGACTGGCCACC
Organism: Saccostrea cuccullata; assembly: GCF_032062105.1. Lineage (NCBI taxonomy): Eukaryota > Metazoa > Mollusca > Bivalvia > Ostreida > Ostreidae > Saccostrea > Saccostrea cuccullata. The sequence continues at coordinate 16,068 of NW_026931402.1, read as the reverse complement.
AGAGGGAGTGGTTGTCAATTTCAATGTACGAGGATTTCTACTGCTAACCAGGGGAACTGCATGGGTAAGAAACTTTGTGGCCTGGGGGCCGTATTGCACCCCATACCAACTAGCGACATAGAGCATAGTCTGATTGTCAACCCCTGGTCCTAGAAATAACACATTGGGTGATGTAGGATCATTGGAAACCACGGATTGATTGTGTGGCTTCTTCGCTTGCACTATATTGTCTAGAGACACAACCTGGCATGAGCCTTGTGGAATGGTGGAACAGATAATGAGACTAGAGTCCTCCTTATTTAGCACTAACCCCTTCACAAACACATTAACTGAGCTGTTTTGTCCCTTTGGTACCCGTGGTCCAATGTTAAGCTGCTGGATAAGTTTGAGTTCCGGAGACAGTTTATACACTCGGTTTTTGGCTCCGAGAATGACTTGTCCATTCTCCATGTTGATCACTGGTTTTTCAAACGATGGGTCAGACTGGTCATTGGTGAAGAGAGTAAAAGTGTGTTCGATGTGCATGCTTGTGACCTCATGGATAAGCCACAGAACTGTTATTGTACACCTCAGATAACCATCCATTCTATGCGATGCCATGGTACAGCTCCTTGCACTCAGCTGCTCTTCGTAATCTGAAATGAGTTTTAAAATATTATCAAAATCCTCTCAAATGATTTAAATATGATCCTACAAAAATTTTAATTGGCTACAAGATTACAAAATAGTTCCAACAAAATTTCAATCAACAAAATGTTTTCTTTTTTCAAGATCCATTACATATTTCATATTTACAACAAATTTTATATGCCAACTTAATTCATGACTTTGAACATTTAACTCTGAAAATGAAATTTCTTTTAAAAATTAATTTATTACTTTTGAACTATGGTACATGTATTTATTCTCATTATAATGAAGGAGCCCAAATTTTAAAAAAGTTTTTAAGAAGGTTGATTTAAAATTTTCAATGGTCATGTTGTGCCATGTATGAAAAAATTTCAGGATTAGGAAAATCAAAGGAAACTATTCTTTTCAGTTTTTTCCCTCCTTAGGAATGACATTACATAATTTAAAATATTTTTTTGATTTTTGTTAAATTATCAGACAAATGTTTTTAATTTATCAGTCCTTTTTGGAATATAAATTGTGATCTACTTTGATATTTCTAAGGAAAACTTCCCTCACCCTTTTTGAGAGGAGCATATATATTCAAAAAGCTCTTTCAATATATTTCCCTTCTTAACCATTACACATTCATGCACATTCTTTTAATCTAATATATTCCAAGTTAAAGTCAACACAAAATAATCATTCCATGAGATATGGCTAATACAACTATCAACCATAATCCCACATACATAGACTGAGATTATAAAGTTGTAGTAGCCTTAAGATGTACAAGAGATGGAGTGTTAAACAAATACACAACAGAATAAAGCCCTCTTACCAGATCAGCTGATGACACACATCTGCAGATGTATATATCCGAAGGTTCCAACACAATATGCACTCCTGTGAAAAATACAAGGGAGACTTTTTATACGTGCTGTCCCAGTCAATGAGAGAACTGCAGTGTCCTTCTGTACTATTGATTAAATTAGCAATACAACTTCTTTTTTCTCAATCTCCACAATTAGACAAAAGCGATGGAGAATTATTTTCTCACAAGCATACGGTCTAGCAAGCACTAGAACACTCCCATCTCAAAGCTATATAGCTTCAAAAAGACGGTCTGCCTTCTGTATCAAAATCGACACATCTATTGCTCTCTTCACAAATGCTAACCGCATGTTAGCGGCTTTTATTTTATCATAATTTTATCGTCTACTGAAGTATGCTCTTCTTTTGTGCCTCTGTTAAGAACCACTTTTGTACAGCTGTATAAAGCAAATCACAGCCTTTACAAGAATATTGAAGATGGCTCCATTAAACATTTCAGTATAGAATATAAATCAAACCTAATAGCGATCCCAGTCATTTTCTTCATTAGACACTCTATTATGGACTCAATTTTGGTGATAATATTTCATGTTTACATTAAGATTTTTCAGCACTTTCCTTTTTTTTCAATTCTATAAGACACATCCAATGATTTAGATAAGATTCCATTTTTTTTTTCATTTTTTACCTAACATTGAAATAGGAGTGGATCAAAGAAATGTCTTAGATGATATTAGTGAACTGCATGCCTGTGCTTTTCTTAACGACTAAAATATAACAAGTTATTTCAACTCTAGCATTAATATAATCTTCATGTGACTTAATGAATTTAATGATCGAAGCCCTGAATCACTCTGCTACAAGGAACTAAATGAAATCACATTTTTGTAGTTTATGCGACAGTATCTGTTGAACCAATATCTACGGTACAATGCATTCAGACATCAGTACGGCACTATGTCAATTCAAAATAAACTGACATCATCTGCTAATTGAAACAGGCACATAGGGCCCCTTGATTTCATTGTTATAGCTGTTTCTGAATTCATTATTGATTTCCATACTTTTTGTCTGTCAAAATGTAATTGAATTTATCAAACAAAGCAACGTTGCAATTCATTACGATGAAAATTTTATCTGACAGCAGTGATTATTTCAGAATATCTCTCTTGTCATTTTATTTTTATTAATCTAATGGACAGGGTCAGGTACCACCCATCATAACACTTTAATTATAATTTATCATTAGGTATCTGAGAGAGAGAGAGAGAAAGAGAGAGAGAGAGAGAGAGAGCAAGGGAGAAGAGAAAGAGAGAGGAAAAACCATGCGAGAGAGAGAGAGAGAGAGAGAGAGAGAGAGAGAGAGAGAGAGGAATTCCTCCTGTAAGATACTTACTTTGTTAATCTGCCTCCATGCATGTAACCAAGTACCCAGTCAAATCTATACTGTGTTTTTTTCTTTAAACAGCTGTCTGCAAATCTTTACATAAGAGATTCCACATTAACATTCCTCCGTTTGTAAAATCCCTGGCTGCACAGGATTTAATGTCTGTAAGAAAACCCAATTATATCCAGGTTATTTGTACATAAACTAAACGCACATTCGACCCTGGGCAGGCATGTTAAACAATCTTAAAGCACAACACATCATACAAAGGGACAGGCAAGGATATTCCGAAAATCTTTTTGTACCCTGGGGGCGGGGGATTCTTACAATCTTCAGGCTTAGCATGCTTATATAATTGAAACAAGAACATATTTTTAGATTCTTTCATGTCTGATTAATCTTCAACTTAATTTTAAATACAGAAATAAAAATTGTGTTCATCAGAAAATGCAAAAAATTAAATCTCTTTCTTTCCAAGTGATTACTTGGGGAATCGGTTTCTGGCATGGTATAATTTTACCCTGAGATTATACCATTTAATACCAGTGATTAAGCATAGCACCAACAGTCTCAGCCATTGAACACTTCTGCATAATTTGAAAATACTTCATGCATCATCTTGTTAAAATGTGATTTTCAAAGATTTTATTGTTTTGTAATGTTTTCTAAGAGAAACAAAGGAGAGAAAAATACAATTTAAAACACCCTTGTCCTACTTAGTGATATTGAAGATTTTTTTAATTACCATGAAAATGCTAGAATTTTTCCATTTTTCGTGAGAAATATTTTGTTGTTCCCACTGGGAACCCAGGGTTCTAAATGCAACAATAAAAGAAAATGTACTATATTAGATTGATAATTTATCAATATACATATGCGTACTTAGAAGTAATTAGTGTCTTGAGATATTTCAAGTTATTCATGAATTAGTTCATTATTGCATATATTAGCAGTTAGCAAAGAAAATAGACTAAAATTGGCCAAAATTTAAATTGGCAGTGCATGTTACATTCTTATCATGAGACTGTCACGGTAGCGAATATTTCTTACCTTCAACAATCTATATACAGTACATGTATGTGGGATCATATATATACATTTAACCATTGATCATGTGTATTGATAAATTTGAAAAACATTAGAAGAATCAAGACAATCTGTTCTTTGGGTCTAATCTTTTGAAAATTTTCATATAAAAGGGACTCGCTTCCTCCAGGAAATTGAATATCAAAGAGACCCAGGAATTTTATTTGCATCAGCTGCACCGATCAATATAAAATTACCACTGCATTCACAAAAGAAATGCCTGCTTCCAATCCGTGCACTAGACTGGTGTACAAGTTCTTGTGATGTTGGTTATTAGGGGGAGCTAGGTATGGAAATTAACATGAGTCATCTCATTGTGAACACATTTTCCAGCATCAAGCACCAGTAAATGTTACAGGCAAAACACATTTAGTCATGAAGTAGTCATGAAATATTAAAATTAATATACTCAGAGATACACAAATCATGACTAACAATACACCCTGCATTGATGAATCTAATCATTTGTGGTGTGAACCGATATTTCAACGAAAATCAATCCTTCTTCAAAAATTTTACTGGTTGTAAAAAAAGATATTTAATGTAGAAAATTTACAGAATATACAACTTAACTTTGATATGAATGCATGTAGTACAGTAACCATTCATACATGACATAATCAAATACATGAAATTATAACTAAAGGATGTCAAAACAACGCAAATGTATCATATATATTACAATTATATATATACCTGAAACATTCCCCTTCAGTAAGAAAAAATATTCAAGTCGCACAATATTATGATTAATTACAGTATAACAGGGTTTAACTACAACATGACATACCAGTATTTTGTACACATTTTAAACTGTGGAAGAATTCTGCAGCCATTCTTATTTATCTATAAAATATTTTTGTCCTCTCTTTCGTGAAAGCAAGCAGGGTACATTAAATCTCATTCATCTGACACAGTCTGTTCATCCGTCATAAAAATTTTCATACATGTCCAAGAACGAATCCGATGTCGATATCGACGATATCGTCAATATTATGTCGATATCTTATCAATATCGATCATGATGAGCACTATTAATTTGAAATACTTGGTACAAGAAATGAGACTTTTGCTACGTCGATGTCGTCGATATCGACAATACCGTGACGATATCGATCCTATTTGTAGAATTTATTTTCAAATGAGGTGTAACATACTTTTACAAGGTTACAGGTGATTCATTCATTATTAGCATGAATATAAAGTTAAATTATGATAATGAAAGGGTTAGTTGTTGTTTTTGTTTTGGATTAGGTTTAGAGTATGATGTTGGGCGAGGGTGAAAGTTGTTAAATATGTTTTAACAATCATGATTCGATATCGTATCGACAATATCGACAGTAGGGTAAACTAATTAATCAGAAAGTTAAAATGCACAAGCATTGCATGAAGAAACAGAACTTATTGTCATGGGATATGTCAACCAGAAGTCTCTGTCGAGACTGAAGCTCTACTGGTTTGTACTTATAGCAAAAGGAGAAAAAAGTACTTAGGCAGTTGGGAATTGAAACTTTTCAACAGCAATTAATAGAAAAATGATCCTTGATTTAGCCTCTTTATGTTTTAGTGTAGTCTACTTGCATGCCACATTACATTATAATCAGACTAAAACTGTATTTGGAGTAGCATTTTGAGTGTATTAAACAGAAATTTCTATTTTTAGTAACCGTGGCAACAATTGAAGTGAAAAACTATACACAGAATTATGTACCTGAGTCTAATTATATTGAAATCAGACCAAAACTGTAGGAGGTGTAGCATTTTGAAATAATTTCACAGAAATTTCTATTTTTAGTAGCCACAGCAACATCGTTCATCGAAATCAAAAACCGTTACACAGAATTATGTATCTTAGTGTAGTCTACTTGTGTGCCAAGTTAAATTGAAATCAGACCAAAACTGTAGGAGGAGTAGCATTTTGAAAGAATTTCACAGAAATTTCTATTTCTAGAAGCACGTCAACACAGTTCATCGAAATCAAAAACTGATAAATAGATTTATGTACCTTAGTGTGTTCTACTTGTGTGTCAAGTTATATTGAAATCAGACCAAAACTGTAGGAGGAGTAGCATTTTGAAAGAATTTCACAGAAATTTCTATTTTTAGTAACCACGGCAACACCGTTCATCCAAATCAAAAACCGATACACAGAATTATGTATCTTAGTGTAGTCTACTTGTGTGCCAAGTTAAATTGAAATCAGACCAAAACTGTAGGAGGAGTAGCATTTTGAAAGAATTTCACAGAAATTTCTATTTTTAGAACCACGGCAACACCGTTCATCCAAATCAAAAACCGATATACAGAATTATGTATCTTAGTGTAGTCTACTTGTGTGCCAAGTTATATTGAAATCAGACCAAAACTGTAGGAGAAGTAGCATTTTGAAAGAATTTCACAGAAATTTCTATTTTTAGTAACCACGACAACACCGTTCATCCAAATCAAAAACCGATACACAGAATTATGTATCTTAGTGTAGTCTACTTGTGTGCCAAGTTATATTGAAATCAGACCAAAACTGTAGGAGAAGTAGCATTTTGAAAGAATTTCACAGAAATTTCTATTTTTAGTAACCACGGCAACACCGTTCATCGAAATCAAAAACCGATACACAGAATATTATGTATCTTAGTGTAGTCTACTTGTGTGCCAAGTTATATTGAAATCAGACCAAAACTGTAGGAGGAGTAGCATTTTGAAAAATTGTTTACAGACGGATCTGAAGCCAGCCGGACGACGGAGCATTATATCGCATAAGCCTTTAATAAAAATAAAGATTTTTGTATTAGGGTGAAGGTTGGTGAAGTAATATATCCATGCAATCGTTATCGACGATATCGATGGTAAAATTTTCGAGCTAATTAAACATAAATACACTTACAAAGTAACAGGGACGGTTGAGAAATGAATATTGAAGCCTGTCGATATCGAAAACACTACAGGGAAAGTTTCATAAAAGATGTTTTTAAGTAACACATGTTAATACAATACTAGTAAAATGTAATTCTTTGAACAATCATGTCAGGCACGATATTGACAGCATCCAGAAAGCATTGTAATAAACACACAAAGATGGAGAAATATTTAAGTAAACTATGAAAAAGTAATGTGTCGATATCGTAACTACATCGTGTCTTGGACATAACTCAAAATTTTAACCTTGGTTATATCTTTTGAATGAGAAGAGATAGGACTTTCATATTATACATGTATATTACTTGTTACAAGACCTTTCTAAATACACTATGATTTTTGACCCTGTGACCTTGACCTTGAAGGTTACCTATTAAAAACATAGGTAATCAGAGATTTCAGAGCTCACCTCAACGAATGTTGTCTTTAAGTAAGGCAAAGTCACACAATTACCCAACAAAAAGTGTAAATCCAAAAATGCAACATTTATGAAATTTTGATCTGATACTTTGGAACAGACCTATATAAAAACTTCAAACTAGTTCTTCATCACGAAAATGTGATCAAAATCCAGCATCTGAAGCAAGTTTAAGTTTTCATCCCTTGATGCATAATTTGGGCAAGTTTGGTTTATATAAGCCTTATAGTTTCTTGGTGATAGACCTGCACCCATAACTTTTTACTTGGTCCATTATCTGGAAAATGTATGTCGAATTCAGCATGTATCATCCATGCGAGTTTGCACAATATAGGGCTAATAGTTACTTAGAAATGAAACCTGCATAAAAATTTAACCTCTTCACTCATCCAGAAAAAAAAAGTAGGTCAGATTCAGCATCTGAAGCCAGCCTGGTAGAATGCAACCTTAGATGTACCATCCATGCAAGTTTGGTCATGAAAGAGCTATAGTTATATCAATCCTGCATCAAAACTTTAACCTGTTCACTCATCCAGTGTTCAGATTAAGTCAACATAGGCATCCTAAGATGTATCATCCATGCAAGTTTAGTCATTATAGGGCTTGGAAATGAGACCTGCCCCAAAAACTTTAATCTGTTCACTCATCCAGAAAATGAAGGTCAGATTCAGCATCCGAAGCAAGTGTGGTAGTATGCATCCTAAAGATGTACCATCCATGCAAGTTTGGTCATTATAGGGCTCATTGTATCTTGGAAATGAACCCTGCACCAAAAACTATAACCTGTTCACTCAACCGGAAAATGTAGCTCAGATTCAGCATCTGAAGCAAGACTGGTAATGTGCATCATTAGATGTATCATCCATGCAAGTTTGGTCAACATAGGGCTTATAGTTACTTGGAAATGAGACCTGCACCAAAAACATTAACCTGTTCACTCAACCGGAAAATGTAGGTCAGATTCAGCATCCGAAGCAAGCCTGGTAATGTGCATCCTTAGATGTACCATCCATGCAAGTTTGGTCAACAAAGGGCTTATAGTTCCTTGGAAATGAGACCTATACCAAAAACTGCACCAAAAATGTTAACCTGCTCCAAAAACATAAACCTGGTCATTCCTTTGCTGAAATTGCAGCATCTGAAACTTTAACTGGCACAATGAAACACATTAGAAGCATCTTCCATGCATGTCTAATCAATATAGGATATAGAAGTACTTAAAAAGAAAACTGTTCCAAAAAACTTAACCTTAACCTGGGATGCCGACGCCGACGCCGACGCCAAAGGTATTACATAAGCTCCCCCAACTTCGTTGAGGTGAGCTAAAAATTAAACACTACTTTAAATTGGCCATAACTTTTCAATGAGAAGACATTGAGCTTCAAATTAGAGAAGGGTATTGCCTGTCACAAGACCTTTCTTGATACTCTATTTTTTTTTACCTCATGACCTTGACCTTGAAGTTTGACCTACTTTTCAAAAACTTTAACCTTTTGGCCATAATTTTTAAATGTTTCCATATTAAAATGTGTATTACCTTAGACATGACCTTCCTAAAACCACTATGATTTTTGACCTTGTGACCTTGACCTTGAATTTTGACCTACCTGTACTTTTCAAAATTATTTTAATTTTTCCTTATAACTTTTCATTGAGAAGAGATGGGGCTTTCAAATTTGACATGTGCATTACCCGTGACAAGATATTTCAGAGCATGCTTTCTGACCCCCTTTACCTTCACGATTAACCTTATTCTTTGTTTTTCATTCAATTTCTGTGATACATGTAATTTCTAAATGACATATGATTGGGCATTTGTATTTGACACAATATTGTCATAAAAAAAATGACATCTCATCCACAAAGACAATGAAAGCAGAGGACCACAATTCATTGATTTTGCTTGTATCATTTAAAATTCCATTTATAACTTTGAATGAAAAATTAAAATCTAGCTGTGCAGTTTAACTTTTTCAGTTTAATCATATAAATATTATTATTTTTAAGTTTTTATTTTGAGTATTTTTTATAATCAAAAGTTAATTTGTATCATTTCTGATTTGTCCTTCATGGAGTTTAAACCATATATAAAAAGAATCCCTCGGCTCATCTATTCCAATAATAGCTAGGTAATGAGGTTAGAATAAATGCAAAATAAATTTCATATGTCAACATGAAAAAAAGTTTCCATTTGTTCTATTTAAACACTATTTTTTCCCTTTAACGGAACTGGTACTGTACCCATTTCCAAAGGGTAACCCAAAACAGAACCTGACCTAGATAGTGTTATGATAAAATGTGAATACATAATTTCATTTCAGTATGTGCAACCTCTGCAAAGAAAATGAACGGAAACAGTTGGTGAACCAACAGACAGGCACACAGACCTACCTACAGAGAGCAGCAAAGCAATATGCCCTCCCTTCTTTGAAGATGACCTCACTTCCTTTTGTTTAGTATATAAAGAATAAAATGTTTAGCCAAAGATGCAGATGTGTATAGGAAGAGTGTTCAGTATATTGTGTAAAAGACTATTAAACCTTGCCCAGGTATTTCTTGGTTGGCTGCCTGACAATTTAAAAAAAATTCCTGACCTAGTTACCTACACAAAGGATGCAATCTGATACATACATTGTAAATTTACAATGTATCAATATCTGATTTTTTAAAAACAAGAGATGTTTGTAAAACACTTATGCCCCCCCTCCCCAAATTGAAATTTTTCAAAGTCCAAAAGGGCATAACTATGTCAAAAATGGTGAGATCGTACCCAAAACAGAACTTGACCTAGATATTTATCTGATAAATCTGTATACTAAATTACATTTCCGTATGTGCAACCTCTGCAAAGAAAATGAACGGAAACTGCAAATAAATGAAATTTTTTTAAGTCCAAGGGGCATAACTCTGTCAAAATTGGAAGGATTGTAACCAAAACAGAACTAGACCTAGATATTCATCTGATAAATCTGTATATTAAATTTCATTTCAGTATGTGCAACCTCTGCAAAGAAATGAACGGAAACTATAAATAATTAAAAAATTTTCCAAGGGGCATAACTCTGTCCAAAATGGTGCAATTGTACCCAAAACAGAACTTGACCTAGATATTCATCTGATATATCTGCATACCAAATTTCATTTCAGTACGTGCAACGGTTGTGAAGAAAATTTATGGAAACTAAGTGGACAGACAAACCGACCAACAGACAGCAGCAAAGCATTAGCAATATGCCCTCCCTTCTTCGAAGGAGCAGAGCTGCCAACATTCTGAAATGACAAATAGTAAGGCAGGGTCCGGGGACAGCCTAAGCCCCCTACCGCTGAAGATGTTTTGTAAATGGGCATGTAATGGGTGCAATTTGAGGCATGTTTCTATTTGCTTTTACTTTGAAATATTGACATGAATACAATCGGCCTTCTAAAACCGAAACAACAACACAAGCAAGCATTGTAAGGAATATGAATTATGAATATTTAATTATAATAGTAGAATATATATATATACCTTCATCACCTGCATACGGAGTATATATATCTCAGTTGATTCGATACGCAAGAGCATGCTCTACGTATGAACAATTTCTTAAACGAGGTAAATTATTGACAAGCAAGTTGATGAAACAAGAATATCAACAGTCTCGTTTAAAGTCATCATTTCGTAAGTTCTATGGTCGATACAATGACCTTGTCAGCAAATACAATTTATCATTGAGTCAAATGCTGACTGACATTTTTCATAGCAATTGTTAGTCCATTATTTATACACTGAATTGACGACGGATTTTTTCCGTTATTTCCTGATCATGACAAAGAGCACACGGCAGGTGTGACCGGTCAGCAGGGGATGCTCACTCCTCCATGGCACCTGATCCCACCTCTGATGTTTCGGAGGTCCGTGTTTGCTCTGCTCTTATTTTGTATATTGTTTAATGGACTTTGAGATTGAATACTGTTCGTTATCTCCATATCCTTCTAGAAACTGTAGTTTGCCAGCTATGAAAATACAGGTATTATAAACTGTGATCGAGAAAAACCGAAATCGGAAGAATATGGAGAGAAATCGTAAGGCGTATTTTAGATGCCAATTTCGTAAGACTTACGCCAAAATCGTAAGGGTTGGCAGCTCTGAAGGAGGGCATAAATATAAATTACTATGTAGAACTTTGCATTTTATGCTTAAACATACATCAAGTCAATAGAGAACAAGAAAAAATTTGTCATCTCACTTTGCAGTCACATCCCATCTGATGATCTCTATAATTAAAATTTTTATACTTAATTTTTTAAATCACTTGGGAAAAAATTTTAAGAAATTATCAGTACTGGGTTAACAAGCAAAACTTAGACATCTATAATCTGTACCTACCCCTAAAAACACCTTCCCAGTACGTGCAGTATGCTGCAGAGTTATAATAATGAGTTAAATCAATTTTTATCCTCGTCCTAGAGGTGAGTCACCTCCGTTTCACCAGCAGAGCTTTGACTCATTGGGTATAGGCTAAATCAATACAAAATCAGGCCATCAACACAGGTGCTCAGCAGAATTCACATATTTAATTTTTAATGATTATTAATAATTAGAATTCTTGACATTGATTAGGACAAGTTCAGAAATTTTCAGGAAAATTAGGCAAGATCAAGAGACAAATTGTCAATGACACAGTTTTCAGCAATTTAAGTCTGAAGTCAGAACTATAGAATCGATTGATTATGCAAAAATTTATATATTTCTTAAATATAAAATCCTGTAGTAGCTTCATTCTTATCCCAAAAGACATTCATTTGAACCTTTCATTTTCACTAAAAGGAGATATATGTGTATAAGTATAGATATTTGTGGTCGATCTGTTTCTGAGAGAGAGCTTTTTAAAGATTTTTGGTTTTTGGTCTTTTCTAGGGGGAAGTGTTGCTATTTCGGACGGGGGTGTAATTTCAGACAGTCAATAAAGAGCTTTATAACTTTTCCTCTTTTGTTATTTATTATGATATTAAAATTTACTCCTGTACATAATATACTGTAAACGTGGAAATTTTGACGATGTGCTAATTTTGACTATATTGACGATTTTACTTTTCTCGTCAAAATTAACACTCGTCAAACTTCACATCATATATTCTATATAGCGTCACAACAGACATTGACCATTGTACAACACTATCGTTTAGTTTTCTCGGCTTTCTCCTATTAAAATTAGATCAAAGTTACTTTTAATATCTGTTGTAATTAGTAATGAAAACAAAGTGATATATAATCACATTTTTTTAAAAAAAACCTGTATCCAATATTGCGTGCCTAACTTGGCATAATTATTACGCCGTGTTTGACCTAGTTTGTCACCTTGGGCAATTGACTGCTAAAAATGAAAACAAATTACAATTAAGAAGGCAGTTTATCTAATCAAATCTTATACACTTAGATAGTTCGTACAATCTTACACACAGTAGATGGTCTGTACAAAAATTAAATTTGAGTGATTCCGACACTGTCTCAATTTGCATTCCCGTGAATTCAAAGATACATAACTCTTTATTAAATATTTCGTCAAAATTAACACTCGTCAATTTTCGTTAGCAAAATATCGTTAATTTTTCAACTCGTCAAAATAACCACGTTTACAGTATTTACAAAATGGTTTACAAAAAAATTCTTTGCGTGTGTCAACTCAGGTGCGACTTATTGCCATAAATAAATGACCTTCACTGACTGCGCTGTGGATGACGCTAATATCCGTCTACTTTCAGTTTAACAGGCAAAATGGCGCACGGTTGAAATAATTGGTTTTCTGCTAAATATTATTTATATAAAATTATAAATGTGAATAAATTCTACTTAAATAATAATTTTCTTCAATATTTCATGCAGCATTACCTTGTAAAAGGAAATAATTAACTGAAATTGAGGTGTCCGGAATTACAACACCTCTCTGAGAGACAGAAAACGTGACTAAAATTTGATCCATTAGACCTTTTGTATATTTTGATAAAATTGTATTAATAATAATAAATTGGGTTCTTTAATAAAAAAAGATATTCAAAATGAACAATTAAAAAGATTATGTTATTTTTTTTTCATTCAAAAAAAGAGGGGGGGGTGAAGAAGAGAGAGAGAGAGGGGGAGAGAGAGAGAAGATAATAAGATCTATAGGTCTGCCAGTGTTACATACCTGTACAGGTGTTCAGTGCTTAATATTTTTAAAGCCTTGTACTCATAAAGTTTATGTCATTTAATAAAAAAAAATGAATGAATGATATAAACGTATCCCCTTCATGTCATTCAATTTATTGTTTTAAAAAATATAAACGTAATGTCATTTATAGATGTTCATTTGCAATGGGTTTCCCAGACACTATATATACATGTACATAACATTTTTTTTATGTATTACAGTTCCACAAAAATAAAACGCCACTCCATAATAATATAAAAAAGTCGACTGGAATTAATAAATTAAAATTGCAAACGTACTTTGACTCATGGTTATACATAAATTTACCTGACCACAAGGTTTTGTAGATGTTATACATGTATAAACACATGTACTGGGTAGGTCTAGTCTACCTGGCAAAAGATATTCAGATTTTTTTTTTTTTCCTTTTTAAACACCTAAGTATCATGTTTTATTTCTCGATGTCATTGCAAGCAATATCTGACATTGAGAAAATATATGAATATGTAGCATCTGAAGCGTGATTTATCATTTAATTAAAAATGTCTTTTTTTTTCATTTTAAAACCTTAGAATTTTTGACTGCGATATACTTAGTCTATTGTACTTTGATGTAAAACATTTCAATGTTCATATCATTGTTTTAATCAATTTATTCTATTTCTTTTTTAAATATAAAATTAATTGAAAGAAAAAAAATAAGATAAACCCAAGAATTAAAAGATGAAGCAAGTAAAAAATGATATAATTTTATTATATATCTGCATATCATAAATGGAGATGAGAAAATCATAGATGTGTTTGCTACACATATTTATCCTACATATTGTTCACGCTAATTATAGTTTTTGCGGCAAATATAATTTTTTCAACTGAAAAAGATGTTTATATCTTATTTCATAAACCCAGACAAAAGCTAGTCGAAGTTCCCTACTGCAATTAGCACGACCATCGTGTAATTGTGTGACACAGCAGCAAGCAATACCTCTTTTACCCACCGTCCGATTTTGTAACACCGTGTGTCCGAAGTTACAACACCACTGTCCGAAGTTACAACCTTCCACCTGGTACTATTTAAATATGTTTAATTGTGATATTATATCACGAAAAGATCCGATGTACCAAGAAAATAAGTAGCGGAAGGTTTTCTGCATTGAACGGTGTATAGCATGCCTATATTTAGCTGTAAATGCCAAGTATTTCCGAAAAAGCATTCTGAAGTGTCCGAAATATCAACACTTTCCCCTATTTGAGTGGTTCTATAAATTAGAATTTTTTAAAAACTAAACATTTCCCTACTCTATAGTATAGAAAGATTTTCTTCTTGAGAGGATCATATGCCCAGAAGGATCTCCATCACCAAAGGATGCTCCCCCCCCATCTATGAGAAATATACATGACCTTCTTGGAAGTTCCATCTCTTCAACTCTTTATTACATTTCCACAGTCCAGGGTCGAATAATTAAAGATTATCATACATACAAAATGTTTATAGGTACGAGTAAATACAGAAAAAAAAAACCTTCAATTCTGATTGTTCTGTAGCCATATCAAACCAACAGTGCCGTGTTATATTTTTTAGATATATGTGACGGGGAAAAATTATTATATCTAGCTAAATCAAGAGATTATGCTGGAACTGTTTAATCTTCACATTCACCAAAGAATGTACAGATCACAGACTGACAGTACCTGCATGGCCATCTGTGAGCAATATTTTTCCCCCGCTATATTTTATTGTTATGGAAAAGTGTTTTGTTGTTGATGAAAAAAGGAGAGAAAAAAATCCATGCAACATTATTAGCTGATTTTAAGATAACGCAACAAATATTTTCTTTGTTTTTTTATTTGATTTTCTATGAATACATAACAATTAATTAATATCACAGCAATTCTCCAGAAATCGAAGCCAATTTGAAATTATCCTGTCGCCATCATAATAAAGCTTAAAAGTAAAAAAAATAACATACGCTGGATATTAAGTGCTAATAATCTCACTATGTAAGGGTATTTCTGAAAAAAATAAACATATTGCATACGGTTTAAAGCTGATTTGAGTAATTATACGGGTCATCAAAGAACACCAATTACTTGAAATATGCATGTCGCCATTCATATTCCCGATGTTACATATGCGTTTATTGAAAATCTTTATGATTTCAAATTGAATTAAAGGTACTTACAGATGCCAAATACACATGGCTTGAAATTGGTATATGTAGAATGGCTCTATTGCACCACTAAATCTACTTTTTACATTAAAATACCTTTGTCGCCAAATGAGCCTATGCTCCCGTAACGATTTTTACAAGTTATTTATTTTATTCAAAGAAAGCTCAATGAGGCTTTCAAAATACATTTTTGTGAAGCTTATATAATGTTTCAATCAGAAAATAACACTTTCGAAAAGTAATGGCATATTTCGATTCTCCAGTACCGATTGAACGGGAAAATCACAATGTCGCATTTCAAAATCCATGCTTCCGTAACACCATTATCTCTGAAATAGTTATCTTCCATATGAAGTTGGACTGATAATATGAAAGAACATCATCATACGACACTTTCAGTGTTCAATAATATATTATTTTATTAATATTCAGAGCGTAATCCCTTGTTTTGTCTTCTGGTCACTATGTCTCCGTAACT
>NW_026931401.1:42500-47229 GCF_032062105.1 Saccostrea cuccullata | reverse complement strand
AATCTCGCTACACTTGATACTGAGTTCAGCATAATGATCTTGATAGTATGGACAATGGATGTATCCTTCAATCATAAAGCTTCGTTAATTATAGATAATAAAAATATGAATACAAAAAGTGATAATATAAAGATATATTAATTATACAAAATTGTATACTGTTTACACTGGAAGTTTTCATGTACATGTACTTAATCTATCTAAAATATCAAAGCCCAATAAATGTGTCAAATGTGGTCTCTGTTTACATACAATTCTACCTACAATACTGTAGTGATCTGAGGATCCCAATGACCTAAATCTGTATATATATCTATATAATATTTACAATATATTACACAATATTCACTCAACAGCTGCCATTTATAATCTGAACACATCATCATTGTTCTGTTAGCAATTAACAGAGACCCAAATCAGTTAAAAAAAAGTTATTTAAAAATGTCAATGTTGTGCATTATCATGATTATATATAAACACTCTCGATATAATCCTAATCATCTAAGAAACTGTAAATTTACTCCAAAATAAGGTTTATCTGCAAGATAGTACATTATGAACATGACTTAAAAGTGTTTTGATTTTTGCTATGTGGAAAACTTAAAATACATAAAAGGAAACTTAATTTTCCTTTGACAAACAAAAAGATTATATAAAATGAAACATGGAGATATAAAACCAAGGAATAATCTACAGGCAATGCTAAAATTGCATCTTATGTCAGAATGTATATGTGTCACAGATATATTTGAAATACATGTATTAATTCTAGCCGACATGATAGTTTGTCTGTAAGTGGACCTCAATGTTACACTAGTAATGTGTCCCCTCCTTCATCTACGCTGGCTCAGTGTCACATAACCCTGGTATTAGTCACTCAACATTTGTTTGTCTATGAGTCCTTCCCCTCCTTCATCTAGGTGGCCTAGGTGTCACATAACCCTGGTATTAGTCACTCAATGTTTGTTTGTCTATGAGTCCTTCCCCTCCTTCATCTAGGTTGCCTAGGTGTCACATAACCCTGGTATTAGTCACACAATGTTTGTTTCTCTATGGGTCCTTCATCTACGCTGCCTCAGTGTCACATAACCCTGGTATTAGTCACACAATGTTTGTTTCTCTATGGGTCCTTCATCTACGCTGCCTCAGTGTCACATAACCCTGGTATTAGTCACACAATGTTTGTTTCTCTATGGGTCCTTCCCCTCCTTCATCTACGCTGCCTCAGTGTCACATAACCCTGGTATTAGTCACTCAATGTTTGTTTGTCTATGAGTCCTTCCCCTCCTTCATCTAGGCTGCCTAGGTGTCACATAACCCTGGTATTAGTCACACAATGTTTGTTTGTCTATGAGTCCTTCCCCTCCTTCATCTAGGCTGCCTAGGTGTCACATAACCCTGGTATTAGTCACACAATGTTTTCAGTGTCACATAACCCTGGTATTAGTCACACAATGTTTTCAGTGTCACATAACCCTGGTATTAGTCACACAATGTTTTCAGTGTCACATAACCCTGGTATTAGTCACACGTTTATTTCTCTAAGGATCTTTCTCTTCCTTTATTGAGGCTGCCTCAGTGTCATATGATTCTATAAGGTTTGCGGGATTCCCTTCCCAGAGTTTGACTTGGACTTCTTCTTTTTGAGAGCCTTAAGGCTGCTTGTTGTTTTCATCTTCTGAGGAAAAGGAGACTGGAATTGAGAGAAATTCAGTATAAAGAGAGGACTAAGATAAAAAAAACCCAACTAAACAGCTGTCCCAAAATTCTTAAGAAATAAGAATGAAATTTACTGTACAATGGAAATCAATGTAGGATAATTCTACAAAATTTATTCAGTCAAATTTTACAAATGTATGAGTTAGAAACTTTCCAAACAATTCAGATTACAATTGGCTACATTTTTATCTTGATATATATAGGAACATTATGTGAAGAAAAAAAATGTACCGGCGGGTAATCTTAGAAATTTACAAATAATGACTGACAAAGTGCAATCTTAAAGAATAACTTTCTTCTCACCTTAATCTAAAATATGTATCAAACTTAATAAAAATACTTTTTGAATGATATTTTTATGCAGATGTTTTACAATTGAATTAAATTAATTGTTTACAAATTTAAAACCAGCAACAGATTTGATCTTTAAAATAAAAAAAATTCTCCAAAATATGGGGCCAATATACATGTAAAAAAAATTCTGAAAGTCCCAATCTTTATAATGTAGACTTGGATTAGGATTAGATGAAGGGGGTAGTCTTCACACTGGAAGTGTTATCTACCTTCAGGGAGCCCTGTTTATCCTTTTTGTCGTTCTCTGAGGTGTCATCAGTTTCGTCCTCAGAGACAGAGGAGGAGAACATTTTCTTTCGAGGTGATACGGTCTTCTTCGGACTTTTCTGAAAAATGATCAACATATGCAGTGGTAGGTAATGAAATATAAATACTGGTTTGTGTTGCCCCTAGATTGTGTATTTACTTAAAATCTCTGAATTATACAAATGACTATTTATCCTCTTTTAAATCAATATGCTTCTTTTCCTACACACTTAACATGTACTTGTAGGCTTGGTCTTATACAACATTTTTGTAAGTCTGAAAACCTTGATTAAACATGTCTGTTTACCTTGACAACAGTTTTATTTCCCTCATCCTCCTCACTGGAAGAAGAAGAAGAGGAGGAAGAGTGTTTCCTCTTCCTGGGGGTGCTGGGCTTTTGTGGACTCTTCACCTGATATTAGATAAATGTGTCATATAGATAATGGCCTTATTCTGTAAAATCTCTATTAATCGCCCCGGATACTTCTATAATTGCTAATGGGGGCAGTTTTTTCATTATAATATTTAATATCACATTTTGACTTTAAGAAATCTTGTCTGAAAACCTTGATTAAACATGTCTGGTTACCTTGACAACAGTTTTATTTCCTTCATCCTCCTCACTGGAAGAAGAAGAAGAGGAGGAAGAGGAAGAAGAAGAAGGTTTCCTCTTCCTTGGGCTGCTGGGTTGTCTATTTGCTGGGCTGCTTGGTTGTCGTGGACTCTGCTTCTGAAATTAGATAAAAGGGTTGTATAAGTAAAGCTTTATATAGCACCTGTCTAAAGGGCAATAGCACCTATCTAATTATTAGTTGCTACATGTTGCACCTAACAAACTTCAAGCAGGGATTTTACAAAATGTTTGATACCTTAGCTCTTGTCAGCATCCAATATTAATACTCATGTGTACCAAAACATTATAATTATTTTGTAACAGCTTAACAATTGTTTAAGCATAGGTAATCAAAGATTATGAAGCTCACCTCGACAAATGTTATCAGTAATGCAAGTCTCACATCATATTTTCTTAATTTTTAGTATTTATCCCAACAACAACATTCTTGCAAGTTGTGTTTAACCCCATACATGGCATATACACATTTCTACACCTGAAGCGTGAAAAACATGTATAGTGTAAACAAATATTCATAACTTTGTTAATACTCCAGATATCAAGGACTTCAAGTTCATTGGGATTGATCTGTACCCAAAACTTTAACCTGGTTTCTTGTATGGAAAATATAGATCAGATCCAGCATCCGAAGCAAGTCTGGTAGTGTCCATCCCTAGATGCATCATCCATGCAAGTTTGGTTCAGGTAGGGCTTATAGTTACTTGGGAATGAAAATATAAGTCAGATCCAGCATCCAAAGCAAGCCTGGTAGTGTCCATCGCTAGATGCATCATCCATGCTAGTTTGGTTCAGGTAGGGCTTATAGTTACATGGGAATGAAAATGTAGGTCAGATCCAGCATCCAAAGCAAGTCTGGTAGTGTCCATCCCTAGATGCATCATCCATGCAAGCTTGGTTCAGGTAGGGCTTATAGTTCCTTGGGAATGGACCTGCTCCAAAAACTTTAACCTGGTCACTCATCTGGAAAATGTAGGTCAGATCCTGCATCCGAATCAAGTCTGGTAGTGTACATCCTTAGATGATCATCCATGCAAGTTTGGTTCAGGTAGGGCTTATAGTTACTTGGGAATGGACTTGCTCCTAAAACTTTAACCTGGAACGCCGACGGCAACGCCAGGGGTATAGCATAAGCTCATCTCGACTTCGTCGAGGTGAGCTAAAAATGAACAACAATGTTACTAAACACTAATACTCAACTACTGTATATACTAAAGAAGGAAGTTCAGTCTCTTTGGAACTGCACTGGCATCTGCCATGTTTACATTCACAGTTACACATGCTTTATAATATGCAATCTGATTGGTCAAAGAAAATGTTAGCAAATCTATGATTGGTCAAGAGGAAAAACTAAATGTTCCTTTCTACGAGCTATACATACAATAACAGGGAGGACTGGTGACATCTCCCTCTTCTTCTTGTCTTTGTCATCCTCATCTGAAGACTCGGAGTCTGACTCAGAACTGCTGCTCTCCGATTTCCTCCGATTCATCTAAAGAAAAAAAAAATCTAATAGTAAGAAATTCAAAATAAAGAAAAACGCTGCCGCAACATTCATATTTTACAGTGGAAACAATAAATCTTTACTTTTAAAGAATACTGTAATTTTAGGTACAGTGATAAAAGCTAGGGTCCTCAGAACTTTAAAACACATCAGTTTACCATTATTTCGCTTAAAGCCCAATGAATAAAGTTTGTGCTAACAAAATTGAATGTTGAAGATTTAAGTGTGATGTCATGTATTTTTAATTTGCAACAAGCACAAACATTCAAGCTAGC
>NW_026931401.1:0-40000 GCF_032062105.1 Saccostrea cuccullata | reverse complement strand
GTGTAAAATAATTTTTCTGGCTGATACAAATGATACTACATGCCTGTATATATTTGTGTATTCTTGCCTTTTAATAGTTGATTTTTTTTATTTCTTCAGGATATTGTTTATTTCTTCCTCAAATGCACTTAACTTCTCCTATAGTTTTATTCATTACATCTGATGCATAAGCAACCCTTTTCTGAAGAATGATGCTTAGACTGTAAGCTATAACAGAGTCCTAAACAATGTCGCTGGCAATATGCAATAGCTACCACGGGCAGTTTAAAACCTGGGGGAGGAAAATAATTTACAGACAGATACTTTTGAAACGAATACATAATTATCTCACCAGCATGTCATTGTGCAAAAAAGTCGTCAGCATTTTATTTGTCCTTTGAACGGGTGAAACGTTTTGAATGGCACTCGTATCGAAGAATTTTACAGTAAACCAAGCTTATCTTCTCATCTTAAAACCGGAAGTGCGAGTTCTTAAATTTGAAATCACGATCCCGACTCAAATTTGACATGGGAAAGAAAATTTTTTATATTTTTTTCTGAAAATTCAAAACCTTAAGCGGAGGGTTTGTAAAACTGAAAATAAAATAAATCCTGGCCTTAAATATGTAATTAGATCATTAGTATATTAACCAGGAGCAAAGGATAAGATGTTCAAAGAATTCATGCATTTCACTATATAATCATTAGAGCCCCCCCCCCTAAAACAAGAACCCCTGACCCTGGGGCTATAAAATTCACAATTTTGAAAGAGGCACTCTTGCTTATCATAACTATGTACTTAGTTAGTTTATTTAATACCCAGGAGCAGAGAAGAAGATTTTCAAAGAAATCATGTATTTTCACTATATATAATCAATAGAGCCCCACCCTAACACCAGAACCCCTGACCCTGGGGCCATAAAATTCACAATTTTGGTAGAGGCACTCTTGTTCATCATAACTATGTACTTAGTTAGGTTATTTGATACCCAGGAGCAGAGAAGAAGATTTTCAAAGAAAAAATGCATTTTCACTACCTACTTATTTAGCCCCACCCTAGCACTAGAACCCCTGACCCCAGGGCCATGAATTTCACAATTTTGGTAGAGGACTCATTGCTGATTACAATCATGCAAACAGTTTGACTGCTGGATGTCCAGGAGTAAAGAAGAAGATTTTTAAAGATTGCATTAATTTTAGTGGTTTTGGCCCCACCCCTCAGGCCCCCGGGGGGCAGGGATCATGAAATTCACAATTTTTGTTCCACTTCACCCATAGATGCTTTGTGCCAAATTTGGTTGAAATTGGTTCAGTGGTTGCAGAGAAGAAGCTGAAAATGTTCAAATGTTAACGCACGACGACAGACGAAAACAGATGGCAATAGGTCACCTGAGTTTACTCAGGTGACCTAAAAATCAATTCTTTAAAAGTCTTTCAATATATCTTCATTTTTTAAATATGTGTTAGGTGAATGTATAGACATTACTTGTTGCCTAAAACAAGAGGCCCACGGGCCTTATAGGTCACCTGAGCATCATGCAACAACTTTCAAATGATTGAATTTGGTTTATGTTTTAAGCTAGATACTATGGCATTCACAATTTTGAAAGAGGCACCATTGCTAATCAAAACTTTACACTTAGCAATTGTTTAGTTTGATTACTTAATACCCATAAGCAGGGTTGGGGAACAAAAATGTATGTCAACTAATCAGTAATATTCATCGTAATATTCAGCAATAATCAGGAGTGCTCCTACCACACATGAACTCCTGACCCTAAGTCTACACATTGCACAATTTTTGAAAAGGCACACTTGCTTATCAAAATTACTTGATTAATACCAAGGAGTAGATTTCAAACAATTCATTTTCAGTATATAAGTAGAGCCCCCCCCCCCCCATTTTGGTATCCCTGACCCAAGGGCCTTGAAATTCGCAATTCTGGAAGAGGAACCCATCATAAATAAATAAATAGTTCATCTGCTTATTACCCAGAATTAGAGAAAAAGATTTTCATAGATGTAATAGATGTAATGTATTTTCACTATATAATCATTATAGAGCCCCGCCCTAACACCATAACCCCTGACCCTGGGGCCATAAAATTCACAATTTTGGTAGAGGCACTCTTGCTCATCATAACTATGAACTTAATAAGTTTATTTAATACCTAGGAGCAGAGAAGAAGATTTTCGAAGATTTAATGTATTTTCACTATATAATCAATAGAGTCACGCCCTAACACCATAACCCCTGACCCTGGGGCCATAAAATTCACAATTTTGGTAGAGGCACTCTTGCTCATCATAACTATGAACTTAATAAGTTTATTTAATACCTAGGAGCAGAGAAGAAGATTTTCAAAGATTTAATGTATTTTCACTATATAATCAATAGAGTCACGCCCTAACACCAGAACCCCTGACCCTGGGGCCATGAATTTCACAATTTTGGTAGAGGCACTCTTGCTCATCATAACTATGTACTTAGTTAGTTTATTTAATACCTAGGAGCAGAGAAGAAGATTTTCAAAGATTTAATGCATTTTCACTATATTATCAATAGAGCCACGCCCTAACACTAGAACCCCTGACCCTGGGGCCATGAATTTCACAATTTTGGTAGAGACACTCTTGCTCATCATAACTATGTACTTAGTTAGTTTATTTAATACCTAGGAGCAGAGAAGAAGATTTTCAAAGATTTAATGCATTTTCACTATATAATCAATAGAGCCCCGCCCTAACACCAGAAACCCTGACCCTGGGGCCATGAATTTCACAATTTATGTAGAGGCACTATTGCTCATCATAACTATGTACTTAACAAGTTTATTTAATACCCAGGAGCAGAGAAGAAGATTTTCAAAGATTTAATGCATTTTCACTATATAATCAATAGAGCCCCGCCCTAACACCAGAACCCCTGACCCTGGGGCCATGAATTTCACAATTTTGGTAGAGGACTTAATGCTGATTACAATCATACCAACAGTTTGACTGTTTGATGTCCAGGAGTAAAGAAGAAGATTTTTAAAGATTGCACTAATTTTAGTGGTTTTTGCCTCACCCACCAGGCCCCAGGGGGGCAGGGACCACGAAATTCACAATTTTTGTTCCCCTTCACGCATAGATGCTATATGCCAAAATTGGTTGAAATTGGTTCAGCGGTTTCAGAGAAGAAGCTGAAAATGTTTAAATGTTAACGCACGACGGACGACGACGGACAAAAGCAGATAGCAATAGGTCACCTGAGTTTACTCAGGTGACCTAATTATAATATTCCTATCATAAAACAGACAGGGAGTATTGGGGAGTAGGATGAACATTTTTTCAATTAAGTTAAGTGTAAAATAATTTTTCTGGCTTATACAAATGATACTGCATGCCTGTATATATTTTGTATATTCTTGCCTTTTAATAGTTGAACTTTTTTTTTATTTCTTCAGGTTATTGTTTATTTCTTCCTCAAATGCACTTAACTTCTCCCATAGTTTTATTCATTACATCTGATGCATAAGCAACCCTTTTCTGAAGAATGATGCTTAGACTGTAAGCTATAACAGAGACCTAAACAATGTCGCTGGCAATATGCAATAGCTACCACAGGCAGTTTAAAACCTGGGGGAGGAAAATAATACTTTTGAAACGAATACATAATCATCTCACCAGCATGTCATTGTGCAACAAAGTCGTCAGCATTTTATTTGTCCTTTGAACGGGCGAAACGTTTTGAATGGCACTCGTATCGATGAATTTTACACTAAACCAAGTTATCTTCTCAGATCTAGCTTTATTTACCCGCAGTTTCATCTTAAAACCGGAAGTGCGAGTTCGTAAATTTGAAATCTCGATCCCGACTCAAATTTGACATCGGAAAGAAAGCAAGAGGCCCACGGGCCTTATAGGTCACCTGAGTATCATGTAACAACTTTCCAGCGATTGTATTTGGTTCGTGTTTTAAGCCAAAAGCCATGAAATTCACAAATTTTGAAAGAGGCACCATTGCTTATCAAAGGGCAGATTTCAAAGCATTAATTTATTTTATTAGTCAAAGTACCCCCCTGGTACCCCTGACCCAGCAGCCCTGAAATTATCTATTTTGAAAGAGGCCCCTTTCTTCATTATAAGGCCAGCATTTTTTTTTATGTTTAGGTTTAGTTATGAACATGAGAATAAAAAAGTCCCGAAGGAGAAGGAAATAAAATTTTTTTTTTTGATATATCAATTATTAACATTTGTACATTCTTTTTTTATGCTATCCTAATAAGCTCCTTACCACTGGAAACATAATGCTTACAAATAGGAAAGTAGAACATTTAATTGCTTATTTCATCACCTGTCAGTTTGGGCCAGTTATATAAATTTTGTGATGTTGATCAAAATATAATTTAAAAAATCAATTCTTTAAAAGTCTTTCAATATATCTTCATTTTTTTTAATATGTGTTAGGTGAATGTGTAGACATTGTTCTAAAATTTACTTGATGCCTAAAATTATAATTCCTATCATAAAACAGACTGGGAGTATTGGGGAGTAGGGTCAACATTTTTTCAATTAAGTGTAAAATAATTTTTCTGGCTGATACAAATGATACTACATGCCTGTATATATTTGTATATTCTTGCCTTTTAATAGTTGAAATTTTTTTTAATTTCTTCAGGTTATTGTTTATTTCTTCCTCAAATGGACTTCACTTCTCCCATAGTTTTATTCATTACATCTGATGCATAAGCAACCCTTTTCTGAAGAATGGTGCTTAGACTGTAAGCTATAACAGAGACCTAAACAATGTCCCTGGCAATATGCAATAGCTACCACGGGCAGTTTAAAACCTGGGGGAGGAAAATAATTTACAGTTACTTTTGAAACGAATACATAATTATCTCACCAGCATGTCATTGTGCAAAAAAGTCGTCAGCATTTTATTTGTCCTTTGAACGGGTGAAACGTTTTGAATGGCACTCTTATCGATGAATTTTACACTAAACCAAGATATCTTCTCAGATCTAGCTATATTTACCCACCGTTTCATCGTAAAACCGGAAGTGCGAGTTCGTAAATTTGAAATCTCGATCCCGACTCAAATTTGACATCGGAAAGAAAAAAATTGTTTTATTTTTTTCTGAAAATTCAAAACCTTGAGCGGAGGGTTTGTAAAACTGAAAATAAAATAAATCCTGGCCTTAAATATGTAATTAGATCATTAGCATATTAACCAGGAGCAAAGGATAAGAATTCATGCATTTCACTATATAATCATTAGAGCCCCACCCTAAAACAAGAACCCCTGACCCTGGGGCCATAAAATTCACAATTTTGGTAGAGGCACTCTTGCTTATCATAACTATGTACTTAATTAGTTTATTTAATACCCAGGAGCAGAGAAGAAGATTTTCAAAGAATTCATGTACTTTCACTATATAATCAATAAAGCCCCGCCCTAACACCAGAACCCCTGACCCTGGGGCCATAAAATTCACAAATTTGGTAGAGGCACTATTGCTCATCATAACTATGTACTTAACAAGTTTATTTAATACCCAGGAGCAGAGAAGATTTTCAAAGAAATAATGCATTTTCACTAACTTCTTATTTAGCCCCACCCTAGCACTAGAACCTCTGATCCCAGGGCCATGAATTTCATAATTTTGGTAGAGGACTCATTGCTGATTACAATCATGCAAACAGTTTGACTGCTTGATGTCCAGGAGTAAAGAAGAAGATTTTTAAAGATTGCATTAATTTTAGTGGTTTTGGCCCCACCCCTCAGGCCCCAGGGGGGCAGGGATCATGAAATTCACAATTTTTGTTCCCCTTCACCCATAGATGCTTTGTGCCAAATTTGGTTGAAATTGGTTCGGTGGTTGCAGAGAAGAAGCTGAAGATGTTCAAATGTTAACGGACGAAAACAGATAGCAATAGGTCACCTGAGTTTACTCAGGTGACCTAATAAAAGAGTAAATATATTTTTCCATTTTTTTAAAATCCATACCTTGGGTGGGTTTGGAGAGTCAATGTGCTTACTCTTGCTGCCAAAAAATGAAAGGAAAAAGTCAATAAAAGTAAAATATACGGCATAAAATCAGATAATAAAGGGCCTACATGATACACCCTTAAAATATTGTCCTATTATCATAAACCTTTTAGAATGCAAGAAAAGCATCTTAACCTTATTCAACATTTCCATGTTTTTTCCATTCCTTAGCATATAAATATTAGATGTATAAACATTTTCTGTAGTGTAGGCATTTATTATAACTAATATTACATTATAGATTTATCAACTGGTTGTTAGAGCTTTACACAGGACACATCTAAGAAGCTTAGATTACTTACATTAAATAATAACTAACATGTATACTTACTAAAACTCAGTAATTTTCTTCTGCTCATTGGCTTCCGCCTCATATTTTCTGAGATACTCTGCCTGCAATGAACAATGAGCAATTTGAGACAGTGGTAGTCATGTCTTTTCATATTCTTATGGCACGGGGATACAGGGGCTGAATCTGATCAGAATTTAAACTGAACACAGACAGTCTGGCGAGATAATATCAGGAGAAAGAATGAGTGGACCTAACACCTTATTTTGAAACTTTTTGAGACTACTTTAGCTGTAAATGTTCTTTGTAATAAAAGCTACAGAATGCCTCACACTCACCTGTTCTTTGTAATATAAGCTACAGAACGCCTCACACACTCACCTGCTCTTTGTATGGTAGGGAGCGGAACACCTCACACTCACCTGTTCTTTGTATTATAAGCTACAGAACACCTCACGCTCACCTGTTCTTTGTATTATAAGCTACAGAACATCTCACGCTCACCTGTTCTTTGTATTATAAGCTACAGAACGCCTCACGCTCACCTGTTCTTTGTATTATAAGCTACAGAAGACCTCACGCTCACCTGTTCTTTGTATTATAAGCTACAGAACATCTCACGCTCACCTGTTCTTTGTATTATAAGCTACAGAACGCCTCACACTCACCTGTTCTTTGTATTATAAGCTACAGAACACCTCAGACTCACCTGTTCTTTGTATTATAAGCTACAGAACACCTCACACTCACCTGTTCTTTGTATTATAAGCTACAGAAGACCTCACGCTCACCTGTTCTTTGTATTATAAGCTACAGAACACCTCAGACTCACCTGTTCTTTGTATTATAAGCTACAGAAGACCTCACGCTCACCTGTTCTTTGTATTATAAGCTACAGAATACCTCACGCTCACCTGTTCTTTGTATTATAAGCTACAGAATACCTCACACTCATCTGTTCTTTGTATGGAAGGGAGCGGAACGCCTCACACTCACCTGTTCTTTGTATTATAAGCTACAGAACACCTCACACTCATCTGTTCTTTGTATGGAAGGGAGCGGAACGCCTCACACTCACCTGTTCTTTGTATTATAAGCTACAGAACACCTCACACTCACCTGTTCTTTGTATTATAAGCTACAGAAGACCTCACGCTCACCTGTTCTTTGTATTATAAGCTACAGAACACCTCAGACTCACCTGTTCTTTGTATTATAAGCTACAGAAGACCTCACGCTCACCTGTTCTTTGTATTATAAGCTACAGAATACCTCACGCTCACCTGTTCTTTGTATTATAAGCTACAGAATACCTCACGCTCACCTGTTCTTTGTATTATAAGCTACAGAACGCCTCACACTCACCTGTTCTTTGTATTATAAGCTACAGAACGCCTCACACTCACCTGTTCTTTGTATTATAAGCTACAGAACACCTCACGCTCACCTGTTCTTTGTATTATAAGCTACAGAACACCTCACGCTCACCTGTTCTTTGTATTATAAGCTACAGAACGCCTCACACTCACCTGTTCTTTGTATTATAAGCTACAGAACACCTCACACTCACCTGTTCTTTGTATTACAGTAGAGACTCGTTATTACGATGTTCACTTTGTCACGGTAAAATATCGTAATACCGAGGGCAACGTAATAAAAGTTCCCAATAAAATCCTGTTAAACATCGTTTGGAAAACGTGTTCTTGTATTAGGGGGTATATTTCTCTCCTTCTATCTCCTTTTCATGCTCAAATTCTTCTCCAATCTGCCATATACACTTAATTCATTGATTACTTATCTTTAAAACTTATTTTCATGATGCTATTTCTTCTTTTTCCATCATAGTAAAAGCATAGAGCATATTTTTTAATAGAAACTTCGACAATCTTCTTTTAGTTGCTGCCATTTTCTGTAACATGTACTTTCACTTTCGTTTCTGTCCAGATAATGCGTTCGTGAAAATTTCAATGTCTTCGTAGTCATATTCATTTCTATATAAACAACTACCAAAATTCTGATTATTTTATTCTCTTTGTATTTAATTAAAAGTCATTTCTAAACAAACAACAACATTTTTTTTAATTCAAATAAAAAGGTCAAAGTAAACAGACAAGCAATCTGTCAAAATAACTTTTTTTTAATTACTGAACAGAGGTCAATTAGCAGTTCAGCAATTATCGATTTGTATTTCTGCTGATAACTGAGAGGAAGTCCAAGCCACTACCCAAGCTGTTAAAACGTTTGTAGTGGAGTTCAAAATTTGTCCAAATTATGTTTGATACCCAAGCTTTTTATTTACGCAGTTTATTTGCAAACGAAATTATACATTATGTGTACCTGTGTACAGCATACATGCATAATAAATATAACCTTTTATTTATTAAATTAATTTATTAAACTAAGTATGAAATAAAGAATAAAAGAATTTTTTAAAAAATACAGCGATAGATAAAGAAGAAGCTAGGTTTATGAGTAAACTTTAATTGTTTAACAATGGCTTTGGCACGTCTCCAAATCTGCTGGGCTCGCTGGAACAGTCCAGGTGGGTGCAATCAAGCGTCACTAATCACCTAACTGCCCTGTTAGTTAACACTCTCTCAGAGAACAGGTGTTCCAATGTTTATTTAGCGTCTCCCTAAGTGTCTACCAGCAATCAACACTGAATAAACACGGAGTGAAAAAATTTTTGACAGAATTTTTACATCGTATTACTGAGACCTGGCGATTTTGGACAACGTAATAAACAGTTCTTTTTTGTATAGATTTGTTAAGAAATGGATTTGTGCTTTGAATTTACAACGTAATAAGCGTTCTATCATATAAAACCGTCACCCTAATAGCGGATCTCTACTGTATAAGCTACAGAACACCTCAGACTCACCTGTTCTTTGTATTATAAGCTACAGAACACCTCACACTCACCTGTTCTTTGTATTATAAGCTACAGAACACGTCACGCTCACCTGTTCTTTGTATTATAAGCTACAGAACACCTCACGCTCACCTGTTCTTTGTATTATAAGCTACAGAACATCTCACGCTCACCTGTTCTTTGTATTATAAGCTACAGAACGCCTCACACACTCACATGTTCTTTGTACGGTAGGGAGTAGAAGGCCTCAGACTCACCTGTTCTTTGTATTATAAGCTACAGAACACCTCACACTCACCTGTTCTTTGTATTATAAGCTACAGAACACCTCAGACTCACCTGTTCTTTGTATTATAAGCTACAGAACGCCTCACACTCACCTGTTCTTAGTATTATAAGCTACAGAACACCTCACGCTCACCTGTTCTTTATACGGTAGGGAGCAGAATGCCTCAGACAATCTTAACATGATATCGTCCTCATCAGTGTCTGGGTTCTCTCTCACTGCCTCGGCCTTTTCCTCCTTCATGTACTGAATCTCAGCCTTCTTTAATTCCCTCTCTTTAAGTTTGGGGGGTGGCTTGGGCTTAGGGATCTTAGGCTTCTGACTTTCACTGACTCTTTTGATGTTTTTCTGTTTATGATAAACAGGTATAGAATACATTAGATTGCTGAATATGGTGAATCAGGGTGTGTAATACACTTACCCTCTTGATATATATACTCTAAAATCACATATATTCGTGGGGTCAAATTTTTGTGATTTTGAGAAAATATCTTGGTTTGTGGGGATTTGGTTTCATGGATCAAAATATTAATGATTACATTGTAAGATTTTACATTCCGTGATGGACATGAATTCGTGGGTCTCATCATACCTCAAAAACAACGAAATTTAGACCTTTGTGATTTCACAGTAGGTTAAGATGAATATGATCAAAGTTCAAACAACTTATAATTCATCTGAATGTTTTCTATTTTTTAATCTATCACACTGAATGTTAGCTGCAGGTCTGTAGCTCTCCGAAAAAAATGTATTGATAGACCGGAGAGCTACAGTGCCACCTATTGAAAAAACTGTATATTTATTGCGCACAAAAAAGTGTGCTCGGTTCTTGATTTATATTTCCATGTTTTTCAAATTGTAATCTCAAAATATTGCTAACCGTGTGTTCCTAACATATTCTTTCACTTTTTCCACAACCAAACATTCCTCATAATTGTTGTTAATAGTCCTCCTGACCCTGACATTGTAATCATCGAACATTTCGCTTATTTGTACTGCCATTTTGGTTTCAAAGATAATTCGGTCCAATATGCTTCGTTCGGATGTCAACTACGGGAGTACTTGATAGAAGATAAAGGAATTTTTTGAAATCTTTCCTTATTTGCAATTGAGGTAAGAATTTGGAAGAATTAATTAAGAACCGAGCGCACTTTTTTGTGACCAATAAATATACAGTTTTTTCAGTGGGTGGCACTGTAGCTCTCCGGTCTATCAATTTATTTTTTTCGGAGAGCTACAGATCTGCAGCTAACTGAATGTATAAGGGTATAGACATTGCAACCTCTATCCCCTGAATACAACTCACCCTAGGATTGCCATGCTAATTGGCATCCCAATGGATACAACATTTTGTGTGCTGTTTAGATGATTATTTTTAAGAGTCTGTGTCCCTATCAGTAACAGCTTGTGTCCCTATCAGTAACAGCTTGTGTCCCTATCAGTAACAGATTGTGTCCCTATCAGTAACAGCTTGTGTCCCTATCAGTTACAGCTTGTGTCCCTATCAGAAACAGCTTGTGTCCCTATCAGTAACAGCTTGTGTCCCTATCAGTAACAGCTTGTGTCTCTGTCAGTAACAGCTTGTGTCTCTATCAGTAATAGCTTGTGCCCCTATCAGTAACAGCTTGTGTCTCTATCAGTAATAGCTTGTGTCCCTATCAGTAACAGCTTGTGTCCCTATCAGTAACAGCTTGTGTCCCTATCAGTAACAGATTGTGTCCCTATCAGTAACAGATTGTGTCCCTATCAGTAACAGCTTGTGTCTCTGTCAGTAACAGATTGTGTCCCTATCAGTAACAGCTTGTGTCCCTATCAGTAACAGCTTGTGTCTCTGTCAGTAACAGCTTGTGTCTCTATCAGTAATAGCTTGTGTCCCTATCAGTAACAGATTGTGTCCTATCAGTAACAGCTTGTGTCTCTATCAGTAACAGCTTGTGTCCCTATCAGTAACAGCTTGTGTCCCTATCAGTAACAGATTGTGCCCCTATCAGTAACAGCTTGTGTCCCTATCAGAAACAGCTTGTGTCCCTATCAGTAACAGCTTGTGTCCCTATCAGTAACAGCTTGTGTCCCTATCAGTAACAGCTGTGTCCCTATCAGTAACAGCTTGTGTACCTATCAGTAACAGATTGTGTCCCTATCAGTAACAGCTTGTGTCCCTATCAGTAACAGCTTGTGTCTCTGTCAGTAACAGCTTGTGTCTCTATCAGTAACAGCTTGTGCCCCTATCAGTAACAGCTTGTGTCTCTATCAGTAATAGCTTGTGTCCCTATCAGTAACAGCTTGTGTCCCTATCAGTAACAGCTTGTGTCTTTATCAGTAACAGATAGTGTCCCTATCAGTAACAGCTTGTCTTTATCAGTAACAGCTTGTGTCTTTATCAATAACAGCTTGTGTCTCTATCAGTAACAGCTTGTGTTTCTATCAGTTACAGCTTGTGTCCCTATCAGTCTTTTATCCTACAGTCTTACCTCAAACTCTTTGTTGAATCTGGCCTGCTTCTCTGGTGTCAGATTTTGTCTGTATGTTTCGAATTCCAGTCTGGACTGCTCATTGACCTAAAAAAAAACAAACAATACAACGAGATCTTAATCCCAATTCATAAACCAAACTTGATGAAGTCATATTATTGGTCTGTAACGTATAGTGCTCATGAATCCTCATCACATGCAATAGCAATACCTGAATGTTACAAAAGGTTGAACGAGCTAGCTTGTTTACTTTCTTAGCTCCTCTGTTTACTTCTGCCGTTCTGACTCTGATTTTATGAGCTAGCTTGATTACCTTCTTAGCTTCCTCTGTTTATTTCTGCCATTCTCGCTTTGATTTTATGAGCTAGCTTGATTACCTTCTTAGCTTCCTCTGTTTATTTCTGCCATTCTCGCTTTGATTTTATGAGCTAGCTTGATTACCTTCTTAGCTTCCTCTGTTTATTTCTGTCATTCTCGCTTTGATTTTATGAGCTAGCTTGATTACCTTCTTAGCTTCCTCTGTATATGTTTTCCGTTCTCCCTCTGAAAGCTGTTTCCACTTTTCCGCAATTTCTTTAAAACTTATTTTCGGGTCTTCGTCTCTGTTTGCCTTGGTGAAAATATTATAGCCATTTGCTCTGAAACACAGAAGATATAAATTTACTCACCGGTTTTTACCCTGATTAATTTCTATCAGATGTCAGAGATGATCAATTTTAAATTCACAGTGATGTAACAAGAAAACCTGATTTAAATCAAGAGATGTGTACACTTACTGGTGTATCTTTGGAGCATCATCAAACTGAAAATATATATATAAAAAAGCTCTTCTCAATTACAATGAAGATATTTATGGTATTGTTTTGTTTTTATCAAGATAGAAAACAGAAAAAAACCCTCAACAAAGTCAGTCAGGATCATTAGCTTTAGGATCATAAAACTTTGACCTGTTCACTCATCTGTAAAATTGAAGTCAGATCCAGCATCTGAAGCAAGCCTGGTAGTATATATGCATCCTTAGATGTATCATCCATGCAAGTTTTGTCAACATACTGTTTATATCTACTTGGGAAATGAAACCTGTAGAAAAATCTTTAACCTGTTCACTCATCTGAAAAATTTATATTAGATCCAGCATCTGAAGCAAGCCTCGTAGTATGCATCCTTAGATGTAACACCCATGCAAGTGAGACATGCACCAAAAAACATTAACCTGCTTGTTTGTCTGGAAAATGTAGATCAGATCCAGCATCTGAAGCAGGCCTGGAAGTGTATCACCCAAGGCATGCAACTTTGGTCATCATAGGGCTCATAGTTACTTGGAAGTGAGACCTACACAAAAACTGCACCAAAAATGTTAATCTGCTAGAGAAACATTAACTTGGTCATTCCTTTGCTGAAATTTGCAGCATCTGAACCATGTCTGGTACCATAAAACACACTAGAAGCATCTTCCATACATGTCTGATAAAAAATAGGGCACAAAAGTACATAAAAATAAAAATGCTCCAAAAACCTTAACCTGGGATGCCGACGCCAACGCCAAGGTATCACATAAGCTTCCCAAACTTTGTTGAAGTGATATAAAAATGCTATAAAATTGACAAATGACTTGTGTATGCAACTGTTGCTGCCACATCCCTCCTACATTTTACTGCTGCTGGTAATATTACCTCAGAGATGGCTTTTTTAGCTGATTTAACACTCTTGGCAGATAAAAACTGTTGTTTTTTCTCTGGAGGCAGAGTTTTCAGGAACCTCTCCAAGTTTCTCTCTGCCTCCTTGTTCAGCTGAAATAAATGAAACCAGTGTAGACAAATATCAAAACATTCTATAAATAAATAAATAGAAATGTTTGTTATTTGGATATTTTCTACCTCTGTAGAATATTAAGTTTCACAAAGATGATAAATGCTTCACTTGATGTACAATTAATACAATGTATTTTCAAAGGATGTAGATATTGACTGGTTAGTTCACCACAATATAAGCTGTGTATGTTTTAAGACAGCCCTGATTTTACTTTCTCTGTTTTACTACAGCCCTGATTTTACCTTCTCTGTTTTACGACAGCCCTAATTTTTACCTTCTCTGTTTTACGACAGCCATAATTTTATCTTCTCTGATTTACCTTCTCTGTTTTACGGCAGCCCCGATTTTACCTTCTCTGTTTTACGACAGCCCTGATTTTACCTTCTCTGTTTTACGACAGCCCTGATTTTACCTTCTCTGTTTTACGACAGCTCTGATTTTACCTTCTCTGTATTATGACAGCCCTGATTTTACCTTCTCTGTTTTACGACAGCCCTAATTTTATCTTCTCTGATTTTACCTTCTCTGTTTTACAACAGCCCTGATTTTACCTTCTCTGTTTAACAGCCCTGATTTTACCTTCTCTGTATTACGACAGCCCTGATTTTACCTTCTCTGTTTTACGACAGCCCTAATTTTATCTTCTCTGATTTTACCTTCTCTGTTTTACGATAGCCCTGATTTTACCTTCTCTGTTTTACGACAGCCCTGATTTTACCTTCTCTGTTTTACGACAGCTCTGATTTTACCTTCTCTGTATTACGACAGCCCTGATTTTACCTTCTCTGTTTTACGACAGCCCTAATTTTATCTTCTCTGATTTTACCTTCTCTGTATTACGACAGCCCTGATTTTACCTTCTCTGTTTTACGACAGCCCTAATTTTATCTTCTCTGATTTTACCTTCTCTGTTTTACAACAGCCCTGATTTTACCTTCTCTGTTTTACGACAGCCCTGATTTTACCTTCTCTGTATTACGACAGCCCTGATTTTACCTTCTCTGTTTTACGACAGCCCTAATTTTATCTTCTCTGATTTTACCTTCTCTGTTTTACGATAGCCCTGATTTTACCTTCTCTGTTTTACGACAGCCCTGATTTTACCTTCTCTGTTTTACGACAGCTCTGATTTTACCTTCTCTGTATTACGACAGCCCTGATTTTACCTTCTCTGTTTTACGACAGCCCTAATTTTATCTTCTCTGATTTTACCTTCTCTGTTTTAAGACAGCCCTGATTTTACCTTCTCTGTTTTACGACAGCCCTGATTTTACCTTCTCTGTTTTACGACAGCCCTGATTTTACCTTCTCTGTTTTACAACAGCCCAGATTTTACCTTCTCTGTTTTATGACAGCCCTGATTTTACCTTCTCTGTTTTACGACAGCCCTGACTTTACCTTCTCTGTTTTATGACAGCCCTGATTTTACCTTCTCTGTTTTACGACAGCCCTGACTTTACCTTCTCTGTTTAATGACAGCCCTGATTTTACCTTCTCTGTTTTACGACAGCCTTGATTTTACCTTCTCTGTTTTATGACAGCCCTGATTTTACCTTCTGTGTTTAACGACAGCCCTAATTTTATCTTCTCTGATTTTACCTTCTCTATATTACAACAGCCCTGATTTTACCTTCTCTGTTTTACGACAGCCCTGATCTTACCTTCTCTGTTTTAAGACAGTCCTGATTTTACCTTCTCTGTTTTACGACAGCCCTGATTTTACCTTCTCTGTTTTACAACAGCCCAGATTTTACCTTCTCTGTTTTATGACAGCCCTGATTTTACCTTCTCTGTTTTACGACAGCCCTGACTTTACCTTCTCTGTTTTATGACAGCCCAGATTTTACCTTCTCTGTTTTACGACAGCCCTGTCTTTACCTTCTCTGTTTTATGACAGCCCTGATTTTACCTTCTCTGTTTTACGATAGCCCTGATTTTACCTTCTCTGTTTTACGACAGCCCTGATTTTACCTTCTCTGTGTTACGACAGCCCTGATTTTACCTTCTCTGTTTTACCTTCTCTGTATTACGACAGCCCTGGTTTTACCTTCTCTGTTTTACGACAGCCCTGATTTTACCTTCTCTGTTTTACGACAGCCCTGATTTTACCTTCTCTGTGTTACGACAGCCCTGATTTTACCTTCTCTGTTTTACCTTCTCTGTATTACGACAGCCCTGCTTTTACCTTCTCTGTATTACGACAGCCCTGCTTTTACCTTCTCTGTTTTACGACAGCCCTGATTTTACCTTCTCTGTTTTACGACAGCCCTGATTTTACCTTCTCTGTTTTACGACAGCCCTGATTTTACCTTCTCTGTTTTACGACAGCCCTGATTTTACCTTCTCTGTTTTACGACAGCCCTGATTTTACCTTCTCTGTTTTATGACAGCCCTGATTTTACCTTCTCTGTTTTACGACAGCCCTGATTTTACCTTCTCTGTTTTATGACAGCCCTGATTTTACCTTCTCTGTTTTATGACAGCCCTGATTTTACCTTCTCTGTTTTACGACAGCCCTGATTTTACCTTCTCTGTTTTATGACAGCCCTGATTTTACCATCTCTGTTTTACTACAGCCCTGATTTTACCTTCTCTGTTTTATGACAGCCCTGATTTTACCATCTCTGTTTTACTACAGCCCTGATTTTACCTTCTCTGTTTTATGACAGCCCTGATTTTACCTTCTCTGTTTTACGACAGCCCTGATTTTACCTTCTCTGTTTTACGACAGCCCTGATTTTACCTTCTCTGTTTTACGACAGCCCTGATTTTACCTTCTCTGTTTTACGACAGCCCTGATTTTACCTTCTCTGTATTACGACAGCCCTGATTTTACCTTCTCTGTTTTACCTTCTCTGTATTACGACAGCCCTGATCTTACCTTCTCTGTTTTACTACAGCCCTGATTTTACCATCTCTGTTTTACTACAGCCCTGATTTTACCTTCTCTGTTTTACGACAGCCCTGATTTTACCTTCTCTGTTTTATGACAGCCCTGATTTTACCTTCTCTGTTTTACGACAGCCCTGATTTTACCTTCTCTGTTTTACGACAGCCCTGATTTTACCTTCTCTGTTTTACGACAGCCCTGATTTTACCTTCTCTGTTTTACGACAGCCCTGATTTTACCTTCTCTGTATTACGACAGCCCTGATTTTACCTTCTCTGTTTTACCTTCTCTGTATTACGACAGCCCTGATCTTACCTTCTCTGTTTTACTACAGCCCTGATCTTACCTTCTCTGTATTACGACAGCCCTGATTTTACCTTCTCTGTTTTACCTTCTCTGTATTACGACAGCCCTGATCTTACCTTCTCTGTTTTACTACAGCCCTGATCTTACCTTCTCTGTATTACGACAGCCCTGATTTTACCTTCTCTGTTTTACTACACCCTGATTTTACCTTCTCTGTATTATGACAGCCCTGATTTTACCTTCTCTGTTTTACTACAGCCCTGATTTTACCTTCTCTGTTTTACGACAGCCCTGATCTTACCTTCTCTGTTTTACTACACCCTGATTTTACCTTCTCTGTATTATGACAGCCCTGATTTTACCTTCTCTGTATTACTACACCCTGATTTTACCTTCTCTGTATTACGACAGCCCTGATTTTACCTTCTCTGTTTTACGATAGCCCTGATTTTACCTTCTCTGTTTTACGACAGCCCTGATTTTACCTTCTCTGTTTTACGACAGCCCTGATCTTACCTTCTCTGTATTACGACAGCCCTGATCTTACCTTCTCTGTTTTACGACAGCCCTGATCTTACCTTCTCTGTTTTACTACACCCTGATTTTACCTTCTCTGTTTTACCTTCTCTGTATTACGACAGCCCTGATTTTACCTTCTCTGTTTTACGACAGCCCTGATCTTACCTTCTCTGTTTTACGACAGCCCTGATTTTACCTTCTCTGTTTTACGACAGCCCTGATCTTACCTTCTCTGTTTTACGACAGCCCTGATTTTACCTTCTCTGTTTTACTACACCCTGATTTTACCTTCTCTGTTTTACCTTCTCTGTATTACGACAGCCCTGATCTTACCTTCTCTGTTTTACTACACCCTGATTTTACCTTCTCTGTTTACGACAGCCCTGATTTTACCTTCTCTGTTTTACGACAGCCCTGATCTTACCTTCTCTGTTTTACGACAGCCCTGATTTTACCTTCTCTGTTTTACGACAGCCCTGATCTTACCTTCTCTGTTTTACGACAGCCCTGATCTTACCTTCTCTGCCTCCAGAGCAAACGCCTGTTTCTCCCTCTCTGATAGCACCTTCCACCCTTCTGCGATCTCCTTGAATGTTGGCCTGGGCGTTTCCTCCAAACGGCGCTTGGTATACAGGTTATAACTGTTGGCTCTGAAACATAAAAGTACTTTTATTTTTGATAGGTATAATTTAAATTATAAACATTTACTAATGATCTGAAACACACAAGTACTTTTATTTTTGATATGTATAATTTAAATTACAAGCATTTGTTAACAGTCTGAAACATACAAGTACTTTTATTTTTTAAATAATTAAATCATAACTGCTCATGCTTTAACGTTCATGTACTTTAAAATTGCTACAATAAAGCAGTTAATAAAACTTAAAGATTAATTCATTTCATATACATAAATATATTGTAAAATCTAGGGATGGCAATCGAATACAGGATTGCCAATTGGTTATCCGCATGACCTTCCGACCGATTAATTGGTTAATCAAATCAAAACTTTTGTGCATTTTTCATCATTGTAAGCTCTCCTAAAATAAACAAGGCTAAGAAGATGTTACAAGTAGAAATAATATGTTCATATTTATCAGAACACTGTTTATATTATACAAGAACCCATAAGACATGCAAGTCTCAGATACATTTTTTTTAAAAATCAGAAGAAATGTCCAACTCATTCTGCGTTTTCACAATATTCAATATGAAGTCTAAACTCTGGCTTAATTTACAATGTTTTTTTTTTTTATAAAATGAAAGAAAAAGTGAGCAAGCTCACATACCCCATGCTCCCCCAAAACTTGAAGTGCTGAAATCCCTGGAAAAAATAAAGGAATGGGTATTTCCTGGTAATATGCACATTTACACCTTGTGTCCTAAGTATCTGCAGAGTTTGACAAAATTGTGTGCAGCAGTTTATGAGGAGTTGTGCTGACAACTGTTCATCTCTATATTCAAGATATAGCCAAAAATCTAAGTCGAAAAGTGTAGAAATTACCAGAAAAAATAAAGGACTTTGGAATTTCTTGGTAATATGCACATCTAAACATTGTGTCCTAAATATCTGCAAAGTTTCACGAAATTCTGTGCAGCATTTTATGAGGAGTTGCACTGACAAAAAACAGGACTGACAGACTGACTGACGGACGGGTCAAAAACATTATACCTCACGCAATTTGTTGTGTGGGGTATAATGATTGGATAGGTAAATTGTAATTATAATGAACAGCGGGGGGAAGATACACATTATAATCAGTTCACGCTGCTAATCAATTACTTAATTAAAATAATTAAAGAAATGCAGGACAGACTTGGTAATGGCATGGTGTTTAAACAACAAATACATGTAATATCCCAAAAATTGACCAATTAGGCCAAAAAAAATTAATCAATAGTTTCTCAGGCCAAAAAAATCAGAATTCAATGCGGGAGGCAGGCTCTTTTTTTTTTTTTTTTTTGAAGCAGGTTTAACACCTTTTCTAAGCCATTTGTTCAATAAAATGATAATATCTACCAATTCTTAATTTTTGTTCTCTGAAATTGGTTGTAATATGTATTCAACTTTAAATAATGTTACTCCAAACATTTATTTTAAAGTTAATTAATAAAATACTGAAAATTTAGAAATAATGTATTGTTTTTCTAATAAAACATTTCTCTTAGCATTTATGAAAAGGGGAATAACTCGATTTTCTTTTTCAACTTGGATATGTCAACATGTCAATAAAATTGATAAATGCGACCGTTTTTGAACTGATGCAGCGGTGCCTGAGAAACTAACCAATTACAGATTTTCTAACCGATTAAGAATGAGCCAACCGAGTAACCGGTTAACCGATTAAATATTGCCATCCCTAGTAAAATCACTTGTTTTCATCAGTAATTGTGAGTTAGGAAAAAATCTTGGTTTTGATGTTTGATTGATTATTCTGTAGTTCATCAAATTATTTTCAAATTGACAGAACAAGCTAAAAACATAAAGACCATTCCAACATGAATAATAACTATGTTCTTCACAGAATATGCCTACAAGGCAAATTAACTTTATTCACAAAACTAAATTAAGACATGCTTTAACCCTTTCGACGCCAAAGCGACAAAAATGTCGTTTACTGTGTCAACGCCAAACCGACAAAAATGTCGCTTTGTAATGCATGTTTAACTTTTCATTTATTTATCATTTATGTCAGTTTAAATTAAATACAGTAATATCTAAATTTTGACACAAGTATAGGCCTTTATTTTTATACTGAAAGGAAAAAGAAACGCATAATAGCATAATAGCGATATATATTTAACTATATGGCCGAAAATTATGAAAATTGGTCAAATATGTATTTTGATTACTGTGCACTAAAATTGCTGGTCAAAATTACTCAACCATGAAATGTATGGTGTCACGTAGGGGAAATGATAAAAAGCCAAAAACACGTGCATGTTGATGATGACAATTTTATGATCACATTTTGTGGTGCTAATCGATGCGTTGGAGTTATAGACATCGTTTTCCGCATTTGCAATCAGTATAAATTTCGTGCAATCATGGTATGGCTGACGGAAGTTACACTGGTTCCAGTAATTGAATTGCGTAAGTGAATAAAAAGGCAACAAGATGTTGCTGTGCAGTTTGTTTTAAACTTTTCAACAAAAAAGGGTTTTTCAGTTGTCAGAGAGTAAATTAAAAGGTTTCCAACCAACCATGGCGGTGACGTTGACGCGAAACAACGTCACATCAAGACAGGGCTTTTCATCATGTCACCTCGGTTGTTGTCAAGGTATTATCACTGAAACCGATATTTATACAGCAAACTATCATACCAATATTTTCACCCTAAAATTGACAGAAATTCTCTGCTCTAATTTGGTCCGCGAGCTTGGCAACTTTTAGGTCAATTTTACTCTCACGCGCACGTACGCGTCGTGTGTGTAATGTTTTTAGCATGTTCACACTGGGAAAATGTAGCCAGTGTTTGTCGAGACTTTCTCACAAACATTCACGTGTACCAAACCAGCTGGATTCTGTAAATTCTATCCTAAAATGAAAATTCGTGGCACTCATTTGGCGGGGGGATTTGTTGGCTTTGGAATAATACAGCTTCTATCAACCATTAAGACTATTGTCGGAAGAGTTGAATAATAATCAAATGAGAAAGATAAATGCTCTGGTGAACTCAATGCACAGGAAAATCAAGGCTGTTACCAATGTGCAAGGGAGATGATGAGAATTTTTATTTTAATTTTGGGGGGTATCGACATATCAATTTCAATAACTCAGGAATTATCAGTCAAAGTCACACAAGATTTTGGTAACTTGTAGATTAAAGATGAATTAAAATGTTTGATAACAATACTGGAAAACATTTTCGAAATAATAGTTTTGATTAAATTTAAAAGTAAAATATGCGTTTCTTTTTCCTTTCAGTATAAATTGGTACTGGTCTAAATATGACGTCATATTTCTTTACATTGACGTTAAATTATGACGTAGGTTTAGGAGTACGCTAGCGGTAATCGGCAATCCTCATAAATGTCTTTTATTCCTCAGTTCAGCAGCATTAATATCATTACTGCGTTTGATACAGTCTGATTTACTTGAAGGGAAAAAAACCCAATAAATATAGATATAATTAATGATTTTTTAATTTTGAAATATGGAATAAACTTTCTCAAAACAGTACTTCATTATGTAAATGAGCCTGGTGTTTTATGTTTCTCCGCATGGTAGTAGAAAAGATTTTATTTATGATTTACCCTGAAGAACAATTTTATACACCATGGGTCCTTCTTTTACATTAAAGTAATATTTATTCTATTATATCGGAATCGATTTTTTTTTGCGAGGGGATGGCCCAAAGTGCCCTTTTTTTTGGACTGGACTTGTCTCTTTTTTCATGGTATTTGGGGAGAGGCATTGTGTCAACACAATAAAGATGTACCTAAAAATGTTGGTAATGTTTAGAAACGTACTGAGTTCGAGACCCGTAACATTATCATTGAGTCATGCCAACTTTGTTTTGAAGCGTCTTAATTATTAAAATTCTCATCAAATACTAGAAAAATGATATAAATTATATATTTAAAAGAAATTAAGTTATGCATATTTGCATTAAAAAAGTACCAGGTTATATAAGGGTCCGTTTTCTCGTATACGGCAGTTATAAATTAATAACATTTAGTATAATTATTATTTTAAAAAAGAGTAGGAGTCTCTTTTGTTCTATCTAAAGTCTTACCTTGCAATTGCTAGCTATAGGATTAATGTTTGCTTACTTTACTGTATTGTCCTGTGGTGACCCTTGTTTGTATTAATATTATGGAATAAATATGATTCTTTTATAAGGATTTCCTTACATCCTTTTACCTTGGTTAAACAGGTGCTTTTTCATTATCAATCTGACGCTTTTTTTCCTGACGCAACTATTTTACGTCTTGGTTGACGTCATAGTACGGCATCCTTGACGTTATAGTCGTAACGTTATTTGGCATCGAAAGGGTTAAAGGTGCATAGACACAGATTTGAAGTTAATATTTTCTGTAAAATATCACATCTTATGTATTGCAATAGCATTTCACATGAAAATATATTCAAAATCTTATTTTATCCAAAATACATATATTCAAACTTTAAATTTTTGGATGGGTTTGATTGAAACATCCTTGCACTTTCAAAAATTTTAATTTTATTCTTTAATACTTCAGAAAAGTGGCAATCTGGTTGTGTATTTATGAAAAATAGTAAAACATTAATCAAGAAAAATAATTATCTTCAGAATAAAAATGATTGAAAGCAAAACCCCTTCACAAGCATCGTCATTCCGTGCTTAGTGTTGAGTACTTAGTTTAGCAAATTGAACACATCTGTGAAACGTACACAATTTTTGTAAACGGTAAACTGTTACTGTTAAGGTTTACGATTCACCGGTGGGGTGTGTTCAATTGTTAAAGTCTGCTCACCACAACTGCACGGACTGACAATATACTGTGTGTATGTTTTGCTTTCGAACATTTCTACTCTGAATTTTCTGGATTATAGTTTTAATATTTTTCATTAATTCACAACAAGATTGCCAGTTTTCTTGAGCCTTAATAATAAAATTTAAAATTTGTGAAAGTGCAAGGATGTGTCAATCAAACCTGTCCAAAAATTTGAAGTTTCAATTAACTTTTAGATGAAATAAGTTTTTGCATATATTTTCATGTGAAATGCTATTGTCACAATCAATGTTGATTTTGACATAAGTATATTTATTTCTATTTTATTAGTATTGTCCTGTGGTGACCCTTGTTTGTATTATAGTGTTTATCCTGCAAGGAGCCCCATTATAAATGACGCTCAGGTGATTTATTATTTGGCCAGTCTCTATATAAGGTGATGTCTGGTTCAGACTTGTCGAAATCCGTCGGTCCTGTCGGCAAGGCCGGTAAAAATTTGTCTGGACCGATAACATTTAAGAAAACGTCAATCCAGATGACCGTTGAAAAAAATGAGCGTAATGCAAATTTAATAAAGGTCGGGATCGGGATGCGTAGTTCAAGGTCACAAACACAGAAAAAAATGGCCGCGTACGCAGCATGTTGACGCTAGCTAAGTAAATTTGTTATAGCAAAGTCATAAAACTTGTCATTTATGTCTATGTTAAAGACTCTCTATCCCAAGAAAGGAAACTTGTTAGATTGAAGGCTATTGAAAAAATAAAGGACATTTTGGTGCTTTTATTCATATGATTTTACCAGCATCAAAATGACGTACAAGTATCTGGTCTGACAAAAGTTTGACTGGTCCGACAAAACAGTCGACTGTGTCAGACCAAATGTCTGACAGCGTTTTAAAAATTTCGACAAGTCTGCTGGTTTGTCTTGGGTGGCGCATGTTTTCCTTGACCAGTGAAAGTAGTTTCACGTCCATGGAGGGTTAGATAGTTTTATTCGTGGTAACTGAATCTCTTATCAGGGTAAGTGCAATTTATTTTACATTTATTATATTGAAAAGTAATGCAGTGTTTATATCAATTGAGCATATTCTATTTTTATCCACGAGAGGTGTTCTGAATTGTATACGGGAAATGTTACCACGTGCACGTGCCGTGAGTTTAAGCATAAAGTAATGATACAAGTTTATTACTCAGAGTGTAAA
Source organism: Saccostrea cuccullata (assembly GCF_032062105.1). Lineage (NCBI taxonomy): Eukaryota > Metazoa > Mollusca > Bivalvia > Ostreida > Ostreidae > Saccostrea > Saccostrea cuccullata. Next base: position 15,896 of record NW_026931401.1, on the reverse strand, counting down.
GTTATATTGTACATTATTTTGCTACAGTACGAAACAGTGTGATATATATTAGTTAAAACTGTATGTTTGAAAAACTATATGTGTAAACATTTATGATGTGTTACACGAAAGTTTGGTGCTGTCGGCGGTGGCAACCTGGTCGACTACACGAGGACGTAGTACGCTAGGCCGAGGCCGTGTGTGGGGATGTCCTGGTTTTGTCAGCATTGTGGATGCTTAAGACGCTTTGGATTGGCACGGGACGTCGACTGGATTGGATTGGATGAGAGGGGATGTTGTGGCATGTAGTGCAAGGGCGTGGTACCCGTAGGTCATGGACCGTTAAACACAGTAAATGGACATGGACGGCTATAGGAGCAAGGTCCCAGACTAACGGGAATAGACATTTTGAAATTATGCTTTTATTTTCAACTTGTATATTTGTACATATTTCTTTTTATATAAAATTGTAAATAGAAAAAAATCTTGTAATCACTGATCAAGCTTAGGGTGTCCTGACAGCTATTGCGATATATAAGTTGTGATCTTGTACAGAAAATTTGAGAAAATATTAACTTCAAATCTGTGTCTGCACCTTTAATCACATTATACACATATAGATAAATGCTTATATGAAATAAATCCTTACTCACCGATGAACAGAAGGGGCATTTGGAAACTGAAAAAAAGCAAAGTATGGAATATTTAGAAACAATATGTTATATTAATTGTTTTCATTTAGAATTTATTTATTACTTTAACATAAAAGTAAATAAAACAAGAGGCCCATGGGCCACATCGCTCACCTTAGTAACTTGGGTGATGCAGATCTTTTTAAAAGATTTGTTCTATATATATTTTTATGTAAAACTTGGATTCCCCATTGTGGCTCCGCCCTATGCCCGAGGGTCATGATTTTAACAATTTAATATCTACACTACCCAAGGATGCTCCCACATAAGTTTCAGCTTTCCTGGCCAAGTGGTTCTTGAGAAGAAGATTTTCAAAGATTTGTTCTATATATTTCTTTGTAAAACTTGGATTCCCTATTGTGGCCCCGCCCTACCCCCGGGGGTCATGATTTTTACAATTTAATATCTACACTACCCAAGGATGCTTCCACATAAGTTTCAGCTTTCCTGGCCCAGTGGTTCTTGAAAAGAAGATTTTTAAAGATTTGTTCTATATATTTCTATGTAAAACTTGGATTCCCTATTGTGGCCCCGCCCTACCCTCGGGGGTCATAATTTTTACAGTTTAATATCTACAGTGCCCCAGGATGCTTCCACATAAATTTCAGCTTTCCTGGCCCAGTGGTTCTTGAGAAGAAGATTTTTAAAGATTTGTTCTATATATTTCTATGTAAACTTTGGATTCCCTATTGTGGCCCCAGCCTACCCCGGGGGGTCATGATTTTTACAATTTAATATTTACACTACCAAAGGATGCTCCAACATATGTTTCAGCTCTCCTGGCCGAGTGGTTCTTGAGAAGAAGATTTTTAAAGATTTGTTCTATATATTTCTATGTAAAACTTGGATTCCCTATTGTGGCCCCGCCCTACCCCCGGGGGTCATGATTTTTACAATTTAATATCTACACTACCCAAGGATGCTTCCACATAAGTTTCAGCTTTTCTGGTCCAGTGGTTCTTGAAAAGAAGATTTTTAAAAATTTTTCTAAATATTTCTATGTAAAACTTGGATTCCCTATTGTGGCCCCGCCCTACCCCCGGGGGTCATGATTTTAACAATTTAACATCTACACTACCCCAGAATGCTTCCACATAAATTTCAGCTTTTCTGGCCCAGTGGTTCTTGAGAAGAAGATTTTTTAATGACCCCACCCTATTTTCGTATTTTCTTGATTATCTCCCCTTGGAAGGGGTTTTGGCCCTTGATTTTAACAATTTAAATTCCCATTCACCCAAGGATGCTTTGTACCAAGTTTGGTTAAAATTGGCCCAGTGGTTCTTGAGAAGAAGTTGAAAATGTGAAAAGTTTACAGACGGACGGACGGACGGACAGCTAGACGGACGGACGGACGGACGGACGGCACACCGGGTGATAAAAAGCTCACTTGAGCTTTCAGCTCAGGTGAGCTAAAAAAGAAAAGAAAAATAGAGCATTGAACTTACATTGGGATCTTTGTTTCCTATCAGTATCTGTAACAAAACAGAGGATAGGAATGAGTTTTTTTGGGGGGGATTTATCTAGGATTTGGGGGAAACTACCCTTTCTTTGAAAATTGGGAAAATCAGCTGGGGTCTGGGGCAAATCCAAATCCCCATTGGGTGCATGGCAAGCACAAATGGGAAATGTAACTGAATTTCATCATTCTTATGACCACTTAGATCGCATATAATACCAAAGTAAAACCATATTTCACATCTTCTGAACATTTCACAATAAATTTCCTCTATTTATGAAGGAAAAAAAAATATTCAAGCTTTTTATCATTGTCAGGCAATTTTTTTTACTCATCAAGAGAAAAAAAGGTAGAACTTGTGGATAAGGGATGGCTACCCTCAAGAATAACTAACATGTATGGACAAACACCCATATTGATATTATATACCACCCCCTACTTTTCAACCTGGGGAAATAACTCCCTTTAGGCCAAATATGGAGGAAAAACCCTTAGCCACATAAAAAACAAGAGGCACACGGGCCTTACCGGTCACCTGAGTATCATGTAACAACTTTCCAACAATTGAACTTGGTTCGTGTGTTAAACCAGAGGCCATGAAATTCACAATTTTGAAAGAGGCACCATTGCTTATCATAACTATGCACTTTGCTTGCTTACTTTGATTACTTAAAACCCAGAGGTAGATCAGAGTAACAGAGAAAATGCACCTCCACTTTATAACCAGTTGTGCACCCCACCCCAAAGGAACCACTGACCCTGAGGCCATATATTTCAAAATTCTGGAAATTTTATCATAAGTTTTATTTCATCATAAATGGTGATTAATACCAAAGAGCAGATTTCAAAGCATTTATTTATTTTCAGACTTTGTAACCCCCCCCCCCCCCCCCCCCTTCGATACACCTTACCCAGGGGGCATGAAATTAACCATTTTGCTAGATGCACATTTCTTCATCATAAATATATACAGTGTGGTGCCATAAGTGTTTCACGGTTACACATTACTGAAGAAAAATTAAAACTATCTTTCAACTTTAATCTCTGTTTTCTATAATATTATACATCGTTCTATAATCAATTTTGGATATAAGACAAGAGGCCCACGGGCCTTATAGGTCACCTGAGTATCATGTAACAACTTTCCAGCGATTGTATTTGGTTCGTGTTTTAAGCCAAAAGCCATGAAATTCACAAATTTTGGAAAAGGCACCATTGCTTATCAAAGGGCAGATTTCAAAGCATTAATTTATTTTATTAGTCAAAGTACCCCCCTGGTACCCCTGACCCAGCAGCCCTGAAATAATCTACTTTGAAAGAGCCCCTTCATTATAAGGCCAGCATTTTTTTATGTTTTGGTTTAGTTATGAACATGAGAATAAAAAAGTGCCGAAGGAAAAGGAAATAAAAATTTTTTTTGATAAATCATTAACATTTGTACATTCTTTTTTAATGCTATCCTAATAGGCTCCTTACCACTGGACACATAATGCTTACAAATAGGAAAGTAGAAGATTTAATTGCTTATTTCATCATCTGTCAGTTTGGGCCAGTTATATAAATTTTGTGATGTTGATCCAAATATATTTTAAAAAATCAATTCTTTAAAAGTCTTTCAATATATCTTCATTTTTTTTAATATGTGTTAAGTGAATGTGTAGACATTGTTCTAAAATTTACTTGATGCCTAAAATTATAATTCCTATCATAAAACAGACAGGGAGTATTGGGGAGTAGGGTCAACATTTTTTAATTAAGTGTAAAATAATTTTTCTGGCTGATACAAATGATACTACATGCCTGTATATATTTGTATATTCTTGCCTTTTAATAATTGAATTTTTTTTATTTCTTCAGGTTATTGTTTATTTCTTCCTCAAATGGACTTCACTTCTCCCATAGTTTTATTCATTACATCTGATGCATAAGCAACCCTTTTCTGAAGAATGGTGCGTAGACTGTAAGCTATAACAGAGACCTAAACAATGTCCCTGGCAATATGCAATAGCTACCACGGGCAGTTTAAAACCTGGGGGAGGAAAATAATTTACAGTTACTTTTGAAACGAATACATAATTATCTCACCAGCATGTCATTGTGCAACAAAGTCGTCAGCATTTTATTTGTCCTTTGAACGGGTGAAACGTTTTGAATGGCACTCTTATCGATGGGTTTTACACTAAACCAATCTATCTTCTCAGATCTAGCTTTATTTACCCACCGTTTCATCGTAAAAACGGAAGTGCGAGTTCGTAAATTTGAAATCTCGATCCGACTCAAATTTGACATCGGAAAGAAAAAAATTGTTTTATTTTTTCTGAAAATTCAAAACCTTGAGCGGAGGGTTTGTAAAACTGAGTCCCCACCCTATAACAAGGACCCCTGACCCTGGGGCCATAAAACTCACAATTTTGGTAGAGGCACTCTTGCTTATCATAACTATGTACTTAATTAATTTATTTAATACCCAGGAGCAGAGAAGAAGATTTTCAAAGAATTCATGTATTTTCACTATATAATCAATAGAGCCCCGCCCTAACACCAGAACCCCTGACCCTGGGGCCATAAAATTCACAATTTTGGTAGAGGCACTCTTGCTCATCATAACTATGTACTTAGTTGGTTTATTTAATACCCAGGAGCAGAGAAGAAGATTTTCAAAGAAATAATGCATTTTCACTAACTTCTTATTTAGCCCCGCCCTAGCACTAGAACCCCTGACCCCAGGGCCATGAATTTCACAATTTTGGTAGAGGACTCATTGCTGATTACAATCATGCGAACAGTTTGACTGCTTGATGTCCAGGAGTAAAGAAGAAGATTTTTAAAGATTGCATTAATTTTAGTGGTTTTGGCCCCACCCCTCAGGCCCCAGGGGGCAGGGATCATGAAATTCACAATTTTTGTTCCCCTTCACCCATAGATGCTTTGTGTCAAATTTGGTTGAAATTGGTTCAGTGGTTGCAGAGAAAAAGCTGAAAATGTTCAAATGTTAACGCACGACGAACGACGCACGACGAACGACGACGGACGAAATATATAGCAATAGGGTCACCTGAGTAAACTCAGGTGACCTAAAAATAGAAGTTATGTACGTCATTCGGGATTCCCCTGGTGCACGTGGGGCTATTTTTAGATATCCTAGCAGGCATAAATAATCATGGCTGCAAATCGTCGTGAATGTCTTCAGTTCTAAAAGAACAGATCATGCGTCTTAATGACGAAGGTAGAAACAAATCTGAAATAGCCAAAATTACAGTATATGACCGCTCCACAATCTCCAAGTTTTTGGGAGAGATTTTCTATGCGGCAAAGTGTCACGAATAACCCTTGAAGCGGACGACCAAAATGTATGACTGATCAGTCAGATTGCGTCTTGAACAGGTTCGTAATGAAAGATATAGGAAAAGTTTGAGTGATTTAACATCAGAATTTAAATAGATCTATACCAAATCCACTGTCAAAACGATCAGATCAGCGTAGATTGCAGTTTTTGAATTATAATCGTCGGAAAATTGCCAAGACTCTTACCATCTCGAATGTGAACAGACAAAAGCGTGTTGAATGGTGTCGAGATCACAGACAGTGGTCTGTGGATCAAAACTGGAAAAAAGTCATATTTTCTGATGAAACTCAAGTCATGTTTGGAACGGACAGAAAAGTTTATGTCTGGAGAAAGGCCGATGAAAAATGGAGACCGGAGTGCCTCGGAATACGTTCGGTCCGTAATGGTGGAGTCCGCCTATCTGTTTCGTTTTGGGGCTGTATCTGCTATTCAGGAGTGGGCTTACTTACACCAATAGATGGAAATTTAAACACAGATAAGTACATCACCCTTCTACATAATAATTTGTGGCGAGTTGTTGTCAAACATTTTAGTAACAACCCCTGGATATTTCAAGAGGATAACTGTCCTGCCCACATGTCAGCTAGGGCTATAGAATGGAAACAACAAAATAATATCCCTTATTTAGAGTGTGCCATCTCAATCACCAGACCTAAATCTCATAGAAAATGTATGGAGATCAATTAAAATTAAACTTTCAAGGGAGCAAGTTAACATCAAAACAAGGCAAGAACTTGTTGACTGTGTGCTGCAGATCTGTACATCCCTCAGCCCAGTGTATAAACAGGGTTTATACAAAATCTTGCCAAACAGACTAAATGCTGTAATTAAAGCTAAAGGTCATGCAACCAAATCCTAAAAGAATATCAGAAGCCTGTAATCAACAATAGTAAGGTAAGTGGATTTTTTGTAACACTGAATTTTGACGTGATGATAACGTGAAACACTTATGGCACCACACTGTATATACTTGAATCATTTGCATAATACAGTTAAACTTCGTTATCTCGACATCGACGGGACAGTCGGAAAATGTCGAGATATCCGAGGTGTCAAGATATCAGAGTTGAGACTCGACGTCCTTAATTTTACTGCATTGTAAAACCAAAGACCTAAACTGAACAGACGTGTACCTACAGGTACCTATATGTCTTCAATTTAGACTGTAAGTCGTTTGTTTCAGCTATCCCTCTACATTTATTAGAAAATCTAAAGAAGTTATTCACAAATGTTATTCATGAAATGCTCTCTTTTTTATCAAAATCTTCTCATTTCACTAGAAACCGTTTTCAATCCAGCATTCGATCCGCGTGCCATAAATAGCAGCCATTAGGTCAGAACAGGATTCGAAATGCGCTTTATAAACTCCGAACCGGAACGGTGCAAAGTCGACTTCCGAGATACGGAAAAAAAATTAATGCGCATATTTTTAAAAAAATTTCATTTCACATCTTTTTTTTTTTATTTCATAATCATTCATCATGAACTTTCAATTCATTTTCAAACCAAAATTTAAATGGAATTGGGCATTTAACAAACGTTACCTATGCATCCACATTACGGCTGATGCAATTGTCGTGCATGTCGTAAGTTTGATTTATTCATGTTTAATGCATTTTTACCACAATTTTTAAGTTAAATTGAATCCAATGTGTATATTATTTATTGTTATTCAGTTACATTTTTTTTAAACAAAATGTTTAAGTTTTGTTAGATTTCGACACAAATAAACGGTTGTACATTTACGCAGAATTGAGAAGATTTACCAATGATAATTACCCAAGCTGAACATTAAACAATTAACGTATTGGAGACTCCGAGGGGGCTTGGGATTCCTCTACAAATACATTTTTACAGAGCAGTATGTAGTCAAAACATGGGTGGGAAAGGTGTGAATTTCTTACGACGTCGAGATAAACGAGGTGACAAACTGACCAGCTGACAAACAATTAGGTTAAGTAAAACAGAAAATTGCACTGATGTCGACATATACCAGGTAAATTTTGCTCTTGGGGCTGTGAAATACGTCGAGATAAGCGAGGTAGTCGACATTACCGAGGTCGACATATCAGAGTTTTTGCAAATCATTTATATAGTAAATAATGCCGGGACCGCGGACCGACGTCGACATATCCCAGGTTGTCGACATATCCGATGTCGAGATACCGAAGTTTACCTGTATCCAGAAGCAAAGGAAAAGATTTTCAAAGAATTAATGTATTTTACTATATAATCAAAATAGCGCCCCCCTTACACCAAATGGCAAAACCCCTGACAAAAGGGCCATGAAATACACAAATTTGGTTAAGGCACTCTTACTCATCATAACTATGTACTTAGTTAGTTTATTTAATACCCAGGAGCAGAGAAGATTTTCAAAGAATTAATGCATTTTCACTGTATAATCAATAGAGCCCTGCCCTAACACCAGAACCCCTGACCGTGGGGCCATAAAATTCGCAATTCTGTAAGAAGCACTCTTGCTCATCATAACTAAGTACATTTACTTTATTTAATACCCAGGAGCAGAAAAGAAGATTCTCAAAGAATTAATGCATTTTCACTATATAACCAATAGAGCCCCATCCCACCACAGAACCTCTAACCCAGGGGCCATGAATTTCACAATTTTGGTTGAGGACTCAGTGCTGATTGCAATCATGCCAACAGTTTGACTGCTTGAAGCCCAGGAGTAAAGAAGATGATTTTTTAAGATTTCATTAATTTTAGTGGTTTTGGCCTCATCCCTCAGGCCCCAGGGGGGCGGGGACCATTAAATTCACAATTTTTGTTCCCTCCACCCATAGATGCTTTATACCAAATTTGGTTGAAATTGGTTCAGTGTTTTCAGAGAAGAAGCTGAAAATGTTCAAATGTTAACACACGACGCACGACAGACGACGACGGATGAAAGCGGATAGCAATAGACCTAAAAAATCATATTCCTCATGCTGAATTAAAAGAATGATATTGTTACAGCCGTGACCTTTGACCTCACTAAAACTGACCTTGATGACATTTTTGTTTTTCTCCATCAAGTCCCAAGCTACATCAATCATCTGCTGCAGGCTCATGTGGGTCTTTGTCTAAAATCAATGATAAAGAAAGTGGTTATTAAAAATAATCAACAAATAGAACTACTGAAAAACAACAAAACATTAACTTTTTCAAGTTTTGCACTGATCAAAAAGGCTACAAAAATATTTGTTATAAAAAATTACTCATGTAGTTAGTTAAAAGGTATTATTGTTGCAGCTCAGTGCTTGGTACAAAAGAACTTGATTTAATGACAAAATCAGAGAGATTGTGCTCCTTTTTCAAGATCATATATCAAAGCCATGGTGAAACGAGTGGAAGCAGCTCATTATGATTTTCAGTAAGTAAAATTTAATCCTAAAACACAATCAGGATGAGTAGGTGCAAAATGGAATTCTGTCCCCAACACTTTAGTCACTTAAAAAATCAAAGTTTTAGATACAAACCACATGGCAAATTTTTGTCCAGGCAGCTCTGCAAACATCAGGAGAATGATTTTCGACCTTGACCTCCTCCCACACTGACTCTGGCAGTCTGTTGTGTTGTGGGGAGGGCTGCTTAATGGATGACTCCAACGAGTCTAAGAGAGATCTAAACTCATCCATAGTCCAATCTACACAAAAAATAAACAACTATATTACACAAATGTCAAAATCAAGCTTTATCAATATTACACAAATGTCACAATCAAGCTTTATCAATATTACACAAATGTCAAAATCAAGCTTATTACACAAATGTCAAAATCAAGCATTATTGATTATCCAAACTTTAATTATCAGTTTTACAAATTCTGATAATAACACTTTAATTTTTGGTAAACTTTCTGAAACCAATAAATTACTCTCCCCTTAATAAGGCATGCCACTTCACTTGGGCTGTATATTGAGCAAAAAAATTTCGATACAATACAATATTCTTTAAAGCGATATGCAATATATTTGATTCTTAAACAAGTTCATTAAAAAAGTCATTTAATGCATGAATTTATAAAGACAAAGTGTTTTATAATCCATTTCAAAGTTCTTGCCTCAATGCTATTACAAATAACCCTTCAAATTAAAACATTTAATGACTGAAAAATCAGCATGTTAAAATAAAATCATCTAGTACGAGGGCCGTTCAAAAATTACGCGGACTTGTTGCACAGAAGAAATATTTGAGGACATAATAGGGCAAAATTTCACAAATAATATAAAAGGATCTTTACTTATATGGTCTTCAAAATTTCATATCAAAATTTTGTAAATTGGTATTAATTTTGAGTGATTTTTAAGGATATACCATTAAGTCACGGCGCAGCAAAATCTTCGACGTCACAAGCATTATAAAAAAATGTGATCGAGCTTTCATTTTCTCAACATTTTCCCTTGAGTACCTGTATAGTTTGAGTTACCTTATCTACTCAACATCAAAACACCATTATTTGTCAAGCTTAACATATATTAAACAAGTAAAGAATATTCTATTTTTTTTGTTTTAAAACCAAAAACTACTTATGAGATATAGTGTGATATTGGTGACTCTCAATCACGTTCTTTACAGTTTGGATAAAGTTAACTTTTCGTCTATAATCTTCTTCCCGTCCTCCCGTATAGCCTTTTTACAGAGGTCTAACTGTCTAAAATTTCAATTTGCTATTTGTGGGTGAATGTCACGAGTAGCCTAGTTTACTACATGTTTTATTATGCATATTTTGGATCTATATTGCGGATATCTCGAGCATTACACATATTTTAACAAAAGTGTGGTGCGCCGTCAATTCAGGAGACGTCATTTTCACAGTCGTTTTCACGGGAATCGCATCAGAGAAAAATCACTATACTTCTGTTAGTACTTCAAATGTTACGTCCGAAATCTAAATACAGAATAATAGAACAATTTAAAGGTACATTTGAGAAAATTGTTGAAAAATATCGCGAATTTTAGAAAATCAATGAGTTTAATTTTTGAATCCGCATGCTTTTGCTTCAATTTTTTTGTCGTGCGCCGTACCTCTCCATCAACGATATCAACATACCGATAATTTTAGAATTTTTTTAAAATACAGAAATTTTGCCCAAAATTTATTGGAATCTTTAAGATACATATTTCTGTGAAATTTTATAACTATATGACGTATATAAGAGTAAAAAATAGCACAGTCCGCGTAATTTTTCATCGGCCCTCGTATGTATTTTGTAATAATCATATAGGTTCTGCTATGTCCATAATGATTATTTTTATTGGTCAGTTTTAAATTTAAAAAGTTAAATATAATGTGTAGTGATTAAAATTCCCATCTTTTTTCACAGAATTAGAAGAAAAATGACTGCGTGATACGTATTGGAAGTTATTTTTCGATACGGTATGATTCTTGAATATCGATGCGTATCTATATATATTTACATTTCCAATGTCTTTGTCCGATATAAAATTACAAATTGTAAATGTACTTTATTTCCCTATCAATGTTTTGGCGCGGTTAAAAAATCAAAGTACTCAGAAGTAGAGAGAGCCGGGCTCATTTACAGAGTAGAATGGATTTCTTACATGAATCTCGTTTATATTCTGATGAAAAAATTATTTTAAAACGATCAATATAAATGATAAGACACTGACAGTGAGTTTTTCAATCCTAACACCACGGTCCGATTTTGTCAGAATCAGAATTAATCTGGTACCGCAGCTAAATGTAGGCCAGTCTGGTTCCCTCTCCTGCTTTACCTCGTATGTGCAGAGAACTACGATAACACTGATGATAAAAAATCCTTAAGCTAATGAACTATGTTCTTTGACTTATGAAGTTTTCAAAGTCATTACTAATGTTTATTTTATATAGATAAAACTTCGTTTTATTTTTGTTGCTTTATTTAGCGTTTGTATTATCTCAAAAGCGGTTGAGAGTAAGAGAACTATATTTTTGCACGTAAGTTTAAAATGGTGACTATGGGGTTAACATCCTGCCTTGAACAGGATCACATAAGCCGGCAATTGCTCTTTGAGCAATAAGCCCGGCTAAAAATCACGTGCAGGGCTGAACAAATAGCTAGACAGAAGCCAGGCTTGGAGCATGTGGATTGGCGGAATCAAAGCATGTAAATGTCCGGAATAACTGTCAGATTTTTTAATTTAGTGACGATGATCAATCGATTGGCTTGTGTGAAAATTTAAGCATAAATGCCAGATTTTCATGCAAGCCAATCGATTGATCACATCATGAAATCGAAAAATAAGACAGTTATTCCATAACCCTTTTAACACTGTAGACCGATACATCGGTCTGATAAAATTTTGTCTTGGAACACGGTAGACCGATACATCGGTACTTGATACACTAAACTGAAAGCAAAACATTTATTCTTAGAAATAGAAAGTGTTCTCTGCGCAAAATCTTTCGCTATGAATTATGGGTAGATGATGTAAACATCCGTTAACAAATATGGTGGACCACATGGCGAAAACCACGAAAAAATAAGGAAAATTAGATGATTAGTAAAGAAAACGAAGAAGAAAGCAAAATGGCGGTAAACAACGAAATGTCCGATCCTTCTGGCGATGAAAGATTTAATAAAATCAGGGAATTAGACATTATAGATGTTTCTAAACAACAAAAATATGAGTTATTAGCAATGTTGTGAAATCTTATCGGAGAAAGTTCGACTCGGAATCGGAATATCAAGGCTCCTAAACAGAGGATGTTTTCCACGTCCACTTCTTCCGATGTCCTGAAACACACTGTTTTATTTATTAATAATTATGGACTTACTTTTCAATAAATTCTGACATATCGCATATCATTTTACTTGCAAATAATTTCTCTTTTGAACGATGGTAAGAACATAATAGATTTTGAAACTTCATAGCAGCAAATTTATTAAATATTGCATAAGATCCGTTATAAAATGTAATTATGAATTTTATTAGTGTTTTTGACATGATAAATAATTTTGTATATATCTAAAATTTATATCATTTAAAAGAGAAATGCCTCACCTTTCTAATGATGTGTCATTTATTAAAATATTCAAAAAAATAAAGAAGTTATAGTATTTTTTGTGATGGAAGGTGAAATGTTTAGTCAGGCCCCAAGTTACTCAGTGTACCAGGGGTTGGTTGATAGAAGTTACTCAGTGTTGAAAGAGTTAAATTAATACTGCCCTAGTCTCCACTCATTTTTACCTGTTAAATGTTTTCCGGCATTTTTGTCTTCTTTTTTTCCTCCTCTGTAAACACAAATGAAAACAAATTAGCTTTAACTTAATTTATTATGCTATATCTGAACTGTGGGGAAAAGACATTCTATAAATAGTGTCATTTGATATTCACAGGTAACATGTCTAGGTACAGACTTAATAACTCCTGGGGCTTCATCTCACTACCCAGATATTAATGATTGTTAAGACTTGAAAGCGTTTCAATATATACTTTTATATACTGTATAAGTACTGTTTTCCGCGTGGTATTAATTTACGCTATGACGCGCTCATCATTTTTCTGCGGAAATTTGTCCAAGCGTACTTAATATAATTGTAAGGCAAATATAGTGACAATCTAGAAAATCCGCGTAATTTTCTACCGGCGGATTAAACAGAAATTGAGATTCCATGGAATTATGACCCCGTGGAAAAAAGTACGTCTACAGTATTTTTAAAAAAACATTGCTAGGTAACATTATTTTACGCACAAAGTGCTCATCTTGATTTTACTGAAAACAATGAAAAACAACTCAAACCATCATGAAGTTGTTGACAGTATTCGGTGTATTTAAAGGTCTCAGTTTTATATCCGAAGCACATTATACAGAAGAAAAGGTCAAAAACATAAAAAGGTCAAGACAAGGTCCTACTTTCTGGATGTCACTCTGTCCTTGTCTTGTGATGAATCTGAAACAAGTCAATCAGGCATATTTACAGTAAACAATTGTATATCATGCTGTCTCAATGACATATTTACAGGTAAACAATTGTATATCATGCTGTCTCAATCAGGCATATTTACAGGTAAACAGTTGTATATCATGCTGTCTCAATCCAGCATATTTACAGGTAAACAATTGTATATCATGCTGTCTCAATAGGCATGTTTACAGGTAAACAATTGTATATCATGCTGAGTCCTAAACAAGAAATCTGTGAGCCAATGCTCACTAGTAATACCCCCGCTCTGATATAAGCACTATCATGTTAATATACACAAGTTCAATTACAGGCAGATGCACAGAAAAATATGAAGATGACATCAGATTCATATCAAAATTAATCCCACCATATGGCATGCCTCAACAAAGAGTGTGATAAAATTTCAAGCATCTGCTATGATTAGCTAATGAGAATAAAGTGCCGCGCCACAGCATGATATGCCCGTCAAAAAATTACAATCTTTTTGAACAGTTTAGTGTGCAAGAAAATCATATCAACCTTGATTCTAAGATTTCCATGATTTTTCCATTCCTTAAAACATTTATCCATCCCCTGTGATGTAGGCATTATAATTATAATAAATATTACATCATTGACAGATTTCTATGCTGGTTCAGTGTTAGACCTAGTCAAATGCCCATCATATTAAACAATATCAAATTAGTCTCAACACTTAATCTATACCAAATTAATTTTGAAAAGAAAAGGCCTGGCCATCAAATGACATATGCTATAAACTGACCAGCACTTCTTCTGTCTAATCCCCAAAGGATACAGATAAGACGCTTGATCAGCTAGCCTTCCTACACTGAACTCATTAATTAATCTTTAACTGGATGCTTGTCTACTTATTACTACCAAGAGATGAATGGGTCTGCACTATCTACCATAAATTTTTTTTAAACATATAAAATATTCAACAATTTTTTTTGGTTGAAATTTAATGTCCGACAGGTTTTAATATGTAATTCATTTGGACATGCTGATTCCACCCCACCCCTTAAAATTAGTTTTTTTATTAATAATATTATATAATATCAGATTAGTCTACTATGCAATATCAAATTTGTTTTAATTACTTTTCATAAAATTCATTTTAAAACTTAGGCTAGCCAACAAGAGCTATTTTCAATCCAACAGGCTTACCCCATCTGCCCAATACTCAAGGGATATAGATAATACCAATGCTTTGTCAGTTAGCTCGTCGCACTCAAAACCCATTTAATTTCTCTCTAATTTGACATGCAATTTTCTGTTATCAGAATTCTTCTTGACCAGTGCTTGATAATTACACTCACGGGAGAGGTGGAATTTCTCTAACACATATTTGTTATAGATTGCTGTCAAGTACTTAGTATATGCTTAAAAAATAAGTATTTTCTTGATTTAACACTTTTTTTAATAAGAAGAGAGCAATACTCTTACATAATTTGGGATGCTTAAATGAATAGTAAAAAGACACATTTTTTTTTTTTTATTTCACTTAAATTAAAGGTCACAGTGACCTTGAATACGGTCGCGACACACCTTCTACCTAAGATGCATAAACTGGCCAAGTTTCATAATTGTTAGTCTTTCTAGTTTTCTAGTTTGTTATGGGCTGGAAAGGATTTTTCCATATTTGGCTATAACTTCTTAATAGGAGCCCAGCGACCTACTTTTTGTGCGCGACACCCTTCTACCCAAGATGCATAACAGATGACAAAGTTTGATAATCCTAGGCCTAATAGTATTAAAGTTATGAGCCAGAAAAGAAAAAGCTTAACGGACCAGATGGACAGACGGATGGACACGAAGCCTATAACATAATACGTCCCGTCTTAAGACGGGCGTATAAAATGCGACGAAGATTTGTTATGAAACGGACAGGCAAGCACAGACAAACAGGAAGTTGACATCGGATTTGTACAAAAATGCATTCCATAAAATGGCATGCCTCAGAGAAGATTGTTTTAAAATATCAAGCATCTGTGATGAGTAGTTGCTGAGAACTCCTACAAAATTTGTTATATATGAAATGACAGATGCACAGAAAAATAGGAAGTTGACATCGGATTTGACCAGAAATGTATCCCACCATATGGCATGCCTCAGAGAAGATTGTATTAAAATTTCAAGCATCTGTGATGAGTAGTTGCTGAGAAAACTGTGACAAAAAATTTGTGACGGACAGACACACGGATGGACAGACAGACACACAAAGGTAAAACAGTATATCCCCCTCTCCTTCGGAGCGGGGGTATAATGCTCAGACAGGAATTTATCATGTTTAATGGCATGAGACAAATCTTAACCTTAAAACTGGTAGAAGGAATACAGAAGTTTCAACTTGAATCGGTGGACATCGGTACCTGGCCTGGGGGCCATAAAACTTAGACAAGCTCACTTTTGATCTCAGTCTCACTTTTCCACTCTATATATTTCTTTGGTAAAAGTGAAACTAAGGTTAGAAGTGAGCTGAGTAAGTTTTATGGCCCCCACAGGCC